>NC_052357.1:56295318-56457083 GCF_009727055.1 Benincasa hispida
TAAATAGAATTGAACAAACTGACGGACTTTTACTCTTCGATGGTCGAGGTTGGTTTGAACATTTATAAAACCGACCCTAATCGATTTGGTGGCAGTTTGGTCAAAAACCAACTCTGACCGATCGATACTCACCCCTATTAACCACGATAAAACAATTAATTAACCAAAAAATGGGGTTGGACCATGGTTTGGTATTGGAGCTGAAGTTTCACTATGATATAATTTCATTTACTAAAATGTCAATGGCTTTATTTTGCATCTTCCTTGAAGTATCATTGTGTGTAACTTTTGTCATGTTTTCATTTGTACTCAAATTTGGATTCCATTGTTTGGAGTCACTCATTGAATGAAAATGTTAATTCTTTGATAGCACATGCTTTCCTTTCTTATAGGTTGGTCCTTGTATTAATTGAGATTTTGCAAATTATGACCTCTTTTTTAATCCTCCTTCATGTGACAATGTACCTTTAGTTTTTTTGGCATTTTATATTCCATGGTTAAGATCCCTACAATTGAATGTAAAATAATTTTTTGCACTCATAGGTTATAATATAAAGTGTTTGACACATGTTTAAGCTTGTCTTTTAAGTTGATGCTTTGTTCTGAAATATTACTTTTGTGTTTCAATTGATATGATGGATCATACATTTGTTTTATTTCTACTTTCTCTAGGAAATGTTTAAATCTTATTTTTGTCTCTAAACTTTGAATGATATTCTATTTTGATCCTTAAACTCTTAAAAATGTCCGATTTATTAATCCCTAAACTTTGAATATTGTTTTATTTTAGTCTCCAAACTTTTAAAACTGTTCTTTTTAGTCCTTAAACTTTTAAAAAATTTTATTTTGATCTCTGTTATATTAAGATTTTATTAACTTTTTAACAAAATAGTGGGATGACATATATTTTAGGATGACTATGCTACTAAATAAGTTAGCTACTCTAAAAAATTTAGAGTTTCAATTTTGAATAAGATGGCAAAATGGGAGAATTTAAAAGAAATTTTTTGTTCAAAATTTTGGTCGTTCGATATTTCAGATACATCTAGAATCCAGTCATTCAAAAATACGAGCTCCCTCACATTTCTATTGAAGAGTTAACATAATTTTAATAGTAGGGTCTAAAATAAATATATATCTTTTTTAAGTTTAGGGATTAAAACGCTCGTTTTTTAAAGTTTAGAGACTAAAATAGAACAAGATTCAAAGTTTAGGGACTAAAATAAGATTTAAACCTTGTAGGAAAACTGAACCTCCATACTTCTTAATTGGTGGGTTTAAATCCTATTTTGGTAATTGAACTTTGAATCTTGTTTTTGATCCCTATACTTTCAAAAACAACTGTTTTAGTTCTTGAACTTTTTAAAGGTATTTATTTTAGTCCCTACTATTAACATTTTGTTAACTCTTTGATGAAATTGCGTCTAACATGTGTTGAGTAACATGTAGGTGAAATACAATGCCAACAACCAACACGACAAATTATTGAACAGACAAAATCTTGAACGTAAAATAAATTTTGAGTTCTCACATAGAAAATCCCTTTACCACCTAGAAACCCTAGATTTTTTAGTGTGGCTAACTGGTAGCCTAATCATTTAAAAATACAAGTCATCTCAATATCTTGTTTAAAGGGTTAACAAAATCTTAATAATAAGGACCAAAGTAAACACTTTTTTAAAATTCAGGGACTAGAATAGACGTTTTTAAAAACTTAAAGACCAAATTAAAACAAGATTCAAAGTTCAGGAACTAAAATAGAATTTAAACCTAATTGTTATTATTTCACTTTTACCTCTAACAAGTTGTTTTAAAGTTTATAAAATAGATGAACTCTTTTAGCTATATAGAATAAAATTATTTCACAAAATGATAAATAACAAATTGACTTTGCTTGTGGAAATAAAAAATGTGTAAGCATATGTTATGCATTTCAGTTGATCAATTCATTTATTATTATTATTATTTTAACGTAGTTTCAGTGTAATTAAGGTTTTAATGAAAAGTGTAAAGTTATTAAGCAGCAAGGTCCCATGGTCTAGTGGTTAGGACATTGGACTCTGAATCCAGTAACCCGAGTTCAAATCTCGGTGGGACCTTTTTTCTTTCTTTTTTTTCCCCCTATTTTCTATTTTCTATTTTCTATTTTCTTTTTTCTTTTTATTGTAGTTTATCATTTTCCACCCACACTTTTCTCATT
Source organism: Benincasa hispida (assembly GCF_009727055.1). NCBI lineage: Eukaryota > Viridiplantae > Streptophyta > Magnoliopsida > Cucurbitales > Cucurbitaceae > Benincasa > Benincasa hispida. The sequence continues at coordinate 56,297,519 of NC_052357.1, forward strand.
TTATCCCTTCTATAATTTGTTAAAAATTTTCTTTTATTTTAATTATGAAATTTTGTTTGCATTATTATTTTTTTTAATTTTCTTCTGTTTCCCTTCTTTTAAATATTGTGATGTAGTACTTTCAAACAGTTGAATTTATAGTATTAATTTTTTGTTAATGTGTCGATATTTTCATCGACATTTTTATTTATTATAAAATAAAACATAAAAATAAGCAATAAAAATGACATTTTATCATGATTTGTCCAAAAAATGTAAAATATTCGTTTATTTATTTATTTTTGTTTTTTTTGTATATGTTTTTTTTTATAAATATAACTCAACATCAACATTTTATCGATATTTTTATAGACATATTCAGTAAAATTAAGGATTCAAAAATTTCATTAATCTTACCGTGAAAAATATAAAAACGAGCAAAAACAAACCCTACGAATGTAGATCTCAAATATTTAAGGTTGGGTATTAAGAAAAAAGAGACTTTTCAATGTAATGAATGTATCACACATAATCCTTTCATTTATTTATTTTCTTCACTCTCAGTCTAAAAAAGATCAATATTTTTCTTGATTGAAATGGTCTTTATTTCTATTGTTGTCAAGCCTACATTTTCAATTAATATATATATACACTGTGAAAACTGTCTTGCTTGGGAAAAATAGGCTTGACCCATTTAATTATTATAAAAACAATGACCATGGTGGTTTCTTTCAAGAGATCCATTTTCAAAACAATTTTTATAGTTTAGTTTGAAAAAAATTAATAGATCAACAAACAACTACAAATACAAAGACATTTGGCTAAATTTTTGCGTCAACTAAACGACATAGTCAATTAAGAAAAATCATTCCACAAACAATGAAATGGAGTCCCATTCATTATTGAACGAGCTAAGCCATCAACAATCATATTTCAAAATCACTGAATATGTTTAAATTAAATTTCCTGTTACATCTCCATAGCCGGAATGTCTTCCACCACTAATTTTATCAGAGTTAACGTTATGTCCTCCTCGTTCAACAATCGAATCAACAACCCGTACCCTGCCGCCACCGCACCCCATTGGTAGCTAGTTGACATCGATACATGGTTCATATATACACTACTCATATAAATGGTACATTCATTCCTAGTTTCCAAACATTCTTAATAACAATTCGGCTACATACCTTTTAAAACTATCACTTATACACCATCTATATATTGATATTTATTACTTTATATACCATTTTCTATATGTTTAATGGGTTCTTAAACATATTTAGATATAATTTAAGGTTGGTGTAACTTTTAAAATAATTGTTGATAGTTGTGCTTTAAAAAAAAACATATGTGAAAAGAAGTAAGATAGCGTTTGTTAAAATTTTAATTTTTAATAAGAAAAAACTAATTATGATGTTTCATAATTTATACTAAATTCTTGTCATTTAGTTATATGAAAAAACTAATTATGATGTTTGATATTTCTATTTTCATATTATTAATTTAATTTATAATTTATTATAATAGAATTATTTAAAAATTTAAATGATTTGAGTTGCAATTAATTTTGTTTAATCTAAATTATTTGATAAAAGTTTAAAAATAATTGTTATAAAAAGTCGAAATCAATTAAAATTTGAGATCATATGTGAGGAAATATATTACTATAAAAGGTAAATTTGAGATTGATAAACAATTAGGGAAGACAACGAAATTCTTAAAAAAAATTAAATCTAAAAGCTGGTACATACCAACTTTTGCACATTAGAATAGAGTAAAAAGTGATTTTGAGTAGATTATGAAGGTCCCGTTTGGTGACCATTTCGTTTTTTATTTTTCTTTTTATTTTTATTTTTGAAAATTAGGCCTATTTCCTCCTATGTCTTACAATGATTTGCATCTTTCTTAAGTGCAATGGTTGAATTCTTAGTTAAATTCTAAAAATAAGAACAAATTTTTAGAAGTTACCTTGTTTAATTTTCAAATTTTGACTTGGTTTTTTAAACCATTGGTAAAAATTAGATAATAAAGAAAGAAATTTGGAGGTGAAAGTAGTGTGTATTAACTTAATTTTCAAAAATAAAAATAAAAAATAAAATGGTTATTGAACGGGCCTAAATAATTTATTTTACCAAACAACTTTGTAAAAAAATTTTCATAACCGTATATTATGCTTGCAAATAAATATACAATCTCAAACCAGGCCTTACATTGCTTGAGTTGGAAAAATCAGTGGAGATAGATGTCAAACATTGAATTGATCACCATGGTTAGTATAATTGGTGTGTGTATGTGATTTGTCTTTTGTTATGCAGTATTAAGAATTTAGAGTTTTTGTTTAAATAATTTATAAGTTAAGATTTAATTTTAGGTTATTACATTTTGTGGTTAAATTAAGTCTCCCTCCTCAAGATTTTGTTTTTTTTAGACTTTGATTTAGTAGGTCAGAAACTAAAAAACGTAGGTAGGCAGAAGCATTTTCATTTGGGTGTAATTATAATATCGTGATATTAATGATGAAGAAATCTCAATCAAGCCAATGAAATTGAAGAAAAGACGTCAAGAATGAAACATACATGATGTCTCAATCAAGTCATAACTCTCGGATAGTTACGAATTTGTTATTTTCATTTGTTTTTTATTCATTTATAATTCTTTTGTTTTCTCCATTGTAGGAGTTTTTCATTATTCACATTAATATTGACAACAGTGTATCAAACAAATATAATCCGATGTGTATAAATGAAGCTAGTTATCTCCATTTCATGACCTTTGCTTTTCACGCACATGATGGTCTCATTGTATTATGGTTGATTACAAACAAAGAATTTTGGATTTATAGTATTTGTTAAATGTAGTTTTCAGTTTTATATATATTTATGCATAAACTAGTCCGAAAACTCACATATATTATTATTATTATTTTATAACACTATCAATAAATAGACACAAATCTTGAAGTTTATGGACTAAATTTATAGTTTAACCTGAGAAAAAAAGATGTTGATGTTCAAATGGAGAGGAAATGAATTATAATTATCGAAAGACTACAAGACAAATCAAAATCAATACACTGTACACTCAAATAGTATAATATTCTCTGGGGGGAAAACACTCCAATAAGAATTTGAGTTCGTTCCCCAAATGAACCGCCACCTATAATCAAACACAAACATTTCTTTTCTAAAAAAGGTGTTTCTATAATTGGCCTCTATATCCGTAGAAGGATGCATCATTACACTAAGATGTACTGTACATTGGCGAGGCTCGTTGAACTTAATCACGAGGACTACGAAAGTATGTAACCCAAACGTATCAGACTCCTTAGATGACCAAAAATCTGACCTGGGGGAGGGAGGGAAGGTGGAAGAGATGCAGGAGTAGCACCTAATTTGAATCTTTATGAACCTAATTTACGATGGGAAGGAATCCATTTTCGAGAATTTGGGAGTGGATAACTAACACCACCTACGACGACGACAAACATGCGTATAGAACACTCATGCTGGAATGCAGAATGACGAGCTGAGTGGTGGAGGTAAAACACGAACCAGGTGTGGAGCTGCAGGATTGCAACTTATGTTTGCCTCGTCGATATTTGGCAAACCAAGTTTAGGTGGACGAACATAGCCAGCCACCAGCGGCATGCATAGTATTGAGATCACCATTCTTGATCCTGGCATTGGAAAAGTGTAATCAAAATGACCGAAGAATTAAAATTTAATGATCTTTTTCTTCTAATACTTGCAAGTCAATTATCCACTAAGATTTTTTTGTAATTGATAGAAAGGGTAAACAAACCTTGGTTAGGGGAAAGAGAAACATGCCCTCTTTTCCTACCGGCAATCATCCAATTTTCGGACTTGGCATCGATTTCATATAACACATCATCAAGCTGCACAAGCAATAAACTTTGTTTAGCAACATTGAAATGAAAAAAAAATACAAGGACAAAAAGCTTTGTGTACTCCCACTTTCAGTTATAGGCTTACAGGTGACTATTATAATCCCAAACAACCAAATTAGCCGCCCAACACTTGCTCATAACCTTTCCAATAATCATGGGTTTTAAAAAAATCGGTAAAACACAGCAAGAGCTCGTTTCACTTAATTTGAAATAAGCTCAATTCAAACTATGATCAAGGAAAAAAAGTCATGTAGGACAATCATTCCTCTTTCAAACATTTAAATGAAAAAAGCAGACATACAAATGTGGAGTTTTTAACATTCATGTCCATGGAGTTTAGGATAATTCCATGACTAGACTTACATTGCATTTGGAATCTTCGTTCTCCTGTAAATTATTTAGCCTTTCAATCCTCCATTTCATAGTAATAAGCTGTCCGACTCTTAGGCCTTCAGAAGGAAGAGGAAGAAATCCAACAGCCAGGCAAGGGTCGAGCACTGGCCTTTGCAAAACTAGAGCGCTCTTGAACAGCAAGTCCTGTTTAGCATCTTCAGTTCCAGATGACTCTATAATAACAGGCACGTGGGCCCCGAGCGTTCTATCCCCAGATATCCCATATTGAATATTTAATATGCTTTCTGGACTTGTCACTTCACCTTCATCTGCAAACAAGGATTAATCATGGAGTTTAAAGTTTCACAACATTTCGAATTTTTATACACTAAACATAATTGGTACCATCGTGGATTGCATGTGAGAAATATATTAGATGTCTAGATATACGATGAGAGATGCGAGGTATTAATTAGGAGAACACATAATCTACCCGATCCTTCAATTAGATGCATAGATATCAGCTATCAATAATAAAATTATCAGTTGTCTTTACCTTCATAATTTGTTTTCCCCAAGCGTATACTAAAAAGAATTCCTGCTCTAGAAGAAGGAGAAATAACTAAAGGAAAGTAGCCAGGGGATGGTCTTCCATTGTCATTTCCATTATGAACAAACCCCTCTTGAAGATCAAGCCAGGCGTCATATACTGTCAATGTGGCCTTAACTTCAGAATGTATGATCACCTGGAAGTAACGTTTGAGCAATACGGCAGACAGTCATATAGAATATAAATCATGGCATAAATACTCACAAATCAGTTACAAAGAAAAAGCTAGTTGACGTTGTGGAGGTTAAGACTTAAGACTACTAAATCTCATTTACAAGATCCTTGCTAAACTTTTAGCAGAAGACTGAAAAATGCTTTTCCCTACATTATATTGAATTCCAAATTATATATATAAGCCAAAAAAACAAACAGTTTTGAGCCATGATGGAGGTGCTGAATAGATATGTTATTATCACAGCTTGTCCATTCAACTTAACAGAAAGTCAAGGGGGACGGCTGCAGGATAAAGTTTCAGGTAGATTCCTGGTTGGATAACCATCTCCCATTGGAGGTTTTATTTAAACTATTCTACTTGGATAATAGAAAAAATACTACTATCAAGGCAAACTTCTATTAGGATCCTTTTTAAGAAGATCCTTCATGATAGAGAGCCAGAAGAGCAAACTTTTCTTTACAATTGCTATCAGGATCCTTTTAAGAAGACCCTGCCTTCTTAAGAAGATCCTTCATGATAGAGAGCCAGAAGAGCAGACTTTTATTTACAATTGCTATTAGGATCCTTTTAAGAAGACCCTGCCCTCTTTTTGAAAGGCTGTTTCGAAGTAAAAAAGATGCCAAGGATGAGTGAAGTTTTCTTATTTGAGGATGGGAATAGATGCATATAGTATAAGAAATTAGGTTTTTATAGGAGATTGCAAAGAAAAATGAACATTTTTTAAGAACATTTCTTAATACCTTTCCTAAAAAATTAAAATGGCAAAATAATGATAATAATTGCCTTTAGGAGATGAGGTGCACGCCTCAAGCACAGTACATTGAGGGTGCTCCTTGGGGTGTGATTTTCTGGAAAGTGCACCTGGGTATCCCCTAGACACGATTTTAGATCACTCACCTTTTCAAACCATTTTTTTCCTTTTAGAACCCTTTACTTCAAGCCAACTCTTACTGCCCGGGAAATCTTAGGGGTTTGGTTTTCCATCCAAACATCCTCCCGGAAAGGAACCCTGTTAGCCGTGACCCTCCCCAGCTAACCATCCCTTATACTTTCAGATCAATTTCTCAGTTTATATGTGCACATAGCCATGGACATCAGGGGCTACTTAACCATCTAATCTAGACTTTGTTTACTTTCCAAATCCAAATCATGTTCGGGCCGATGACCAGAAAAAAACATCCCAACCAAAAATGATACATTCTCAATAATCTTGCATCTGACATAGAAAAGTAAGGCTCTAAACAAGAATACAGTAGTACCTGTAGAAGCAAAGTGCCATCGTTGCATTTATCAGCAATCCGTGTACTCACATGAAAGGGGTCAGTGAAGTGCACAGCTAGAGTCCTGGATATCAGGCAAGGTTGTATTAAATAAGAACCATATAAACAATTAAAGAAGAAAATTTCAAACAAAAAGATAAATGATATTGGAATTGCAAATTGGCATATAGATATACTTCTCAAACGTCTGGTTGTGAAAAGCTCCAAATTCGAGTTTCAGTGCTATTGTTCTCATCCCATCCACAATACTCAGTCTCTGAGAGGTGACTGCCCATAAAAGACAAAATATCATACATTTGAAGGCTTAATCAGAAAAGTAATAAATCTACAGTAGCACATAATTCTGCATAATTTATTCATTGTCAACCTGTGGTTGATCCTCTTGCAAGCCTCTCATTGATAGCATGAATTGGTATCCACAAAATAGAGGTCTCATTGCTTGCCCACTCTGGAAATTCTATTCTACCATCACTGAGGCACAACCGTTCGAAGTTCTTTGAATCAACGGTAGGTGCCATGTCAATTGAACTTTTCAACAAGTCGACATAGGTTTCCATCTCAATTTCACGAGATTCTACAATCTTCAAGCCAGGACCCGTGTCAATATGCAAGATTGCTCCTTTAAGGGAGTAATTGATGGGCCGGACAATGATTCCAACCCACTGAGGTTCATTTACGAGCAGAGGGGATGAAATGGCAGAAATAAGATCAACTAATGGTCTTGGTTTGAAAACCTAGAAAAGAAACAAATGTCTTCCGTTATTCAAATGTTAAACACATAGTTTGGGGGCAAACAAAGTATACCAAAGTCCCTTTACCTATAAAAATTTAACTCAAGTGATTGCTGCCAGATAACGCATCAAAATTCACTCATATATGATAAAGATCAAGTGTGGAGAGTTCACATTTAACGAGGAGAGTTCATAATTATCAAAGTGCAATAATTAATTAACAGCCACCATGCAAAAGTGAGCAATACAAATTGCGTATTGCCCCCACCATCCCACCCCCCAGTCCCCAACCGAGAGAGAGAACCTTCACATTCTTCTTCAGATGAATGCATGGAAATTAAATAGAAAAATGTAGGAGCAGATGGACACAATTTTTCTCTCCTACTTCAAATTCCTAATTCATAACTTTAAAGGGAAAACCTGCAACTAAATTATAAATTTGATTGGTTCGTCTTCTAAGCATAACTTTGTATTCATTACCTTCAAGATAGGTCTGGTCGGTTTCTCATAACTCATAAAATCATCACTGTCAGCAGGGTCATCCTTGGAAAAACTGTGAGATCGGAATCTCAGCTTCCCAATCTGGCCAGTAATAACCCCTAAAACATAAGAACCTGGTTTCTGAGGAGGCAAAGCAAGGGTAATAATATTACGACCAGGGTTTAGCACAGTTTCCGTGGAGCTCCTTATTGGCTGAAATATCAAATAAAAAAGATAAGTTACCCAAGTTGATACCAAATGAAACTCAAAAGACAGATTCTCAGAAGATAGATTAGCACGCAGCAAAAAGCTTCCAACCATGAATGGAGAAATAAACACACCTTAACACCTTCATCCGCATTGTATGTGGCCATCAAAGTAAGGCTCAGTGAATCAAGAGTTATATCATCAGGAAAGCCACTCCACACGGTAATAGACAGAGTGCCAGGATCACCATCACACAATTCTAGAGGGGGTCCAGGATTTCCAGAAAATGTAATTAATGATGAAACATCCAAGGGTACAGGATCCTTCATCTCACTGTGTGCAAGACGTATTACTTCTGATTGAAAAGCTTGGCGATCTTTTGTCAAAAATAAGCCTTTATCTAATGATAACAATCTCACACAAGACGAGAGGTAGCCAGCATCATCATTAAGTTTCTTTTGACATTCTGCCAAATTTGGAAGAACTTCAGCCAATAAATCCTGCCATCCTTCACCAGCAAAAAGGGCACAAACCTTCTCATATGACTTTGCAGCCAAATCGAAGTTACCATGCCTAAAGCTGACAGCAGCTATTTCACCATCGAGAACAACCCCGTGTCTTTTCCACCAGGATCGATGGTAATTTTCTGCAGCACCCTTAGTTAGCTCCAGATACTTTTTCTGAAAGCAACAAAAACAGACTCGATGAAAATTGAAAAATGCAAACCCTACAATATACAGGGAGATAATGACCACAGATTCAACAACCAAGAGATCAAATTTTATATAGTAGTAACGGAAACATAGCCATAAAGAAACCCAAGATGGATACATCCATAAGCATAAACAATTTATGAACTTTGAAATGCTATGTTGAAGAGGTTTTCAAATCGCCATTATGATCCACTCAATTCATACATAAAAGATCTTTGCCACACTCAAGCATCTCCAATTGAGTTAATTACAAGAAGAGTGTAGTTACAGAAAGATCTGGAAATGGAACATCAAAAACAACAGTTATTAGTCAAGTGAAAAACATCCCTCCAATCCCTTTTCTTGCCATTGAAAATCTGGAAGTTCAAATACCTTAACTGCATTCATCCAGAGGATTTTAACGTTCCCTTTAAACCTATGTCCAATTAACAGCTATACCATAATCTAAAATGATCGAAGCATTGAAACGACATGTTCCAACCAATCATTCAGTAGAAGCAATAGAGGAGCACAGACTTTGAGTTTCTTCTGATTCTTGACACGGGCAGCGCTCCAGGATCAAAAACCAGCCCTGAAACTTCTAGGTAATTTTTCAGTTGTGTTCAATCCATCACGACATATGAGCAAAAATAATTTCACTTTCGTTGACCTTCTTGCTTTCTAAATTGTCCAAGAGCCTACTTGGTCATACGGGATTTTTGTGACTATTAACGGAAGAATGAAGACTTGACAGTGTTAGATTAAGCTTGTTAATTGTCTTTTAATTATCTTCATATTTTGTATGGACTTTCTGTTTTGTACTGACATTATATGGCGCCATGTATATACTCCTTTCTGTTAATAATACACCACTGTAGCCACAGACCTTTGGTGAGAGGTTTACGCTCTTTTTTAGTGTTTGTCTGAATTATTCCCTACAGACTGCCATAATGGTACCAGAGCCCTGGCTCCTCTAGGGCATAACGATGGTGTTTCTTCAAGCTTAAATTTTCCTGCTCTTACAATATCAACTCCAATGGTAATGCCAGTAAATCCTCCTGTTCTAACACCATCAACTCCAATGGTAACGCCAGTACATCCTCCTGTTATATGACAGAGTTCACGCCCATAAACTATCCCCTACCATTTTTTTTTCCTAATAAGAAACTGAACCATTACTGAAAGAAAAATACAATGTCGTACAAAAAAGAGCCAAAAAAGAAATGAAGCAAACAAGAAAAAGGGCTTCCAATCAAGTAAAATAACACCTAATGGGTAATTAAAGAGTTAGTCAACAAAGCCCATAAGAAAACATTGAACCTAATAAAGGCCAAAACACCACTCGAAGACCTCTTTAGCCCTCTAAAGACTATTTTCATCTCTCCAAAGGCCCCATATAACACACCTCGACAAGTCACAAAAACTTTTCCCTCTCTCAAAATGGAGGATGAAGAAGAAACTCCTTAATAATCTCTCTGCAACTCGTATGTCTAGCCAAGCCTAAGCCCAACTTCTCAAAGAAAAGACTTTGAACTGGATAGGCTCAATCATAGCACCAGAGGAATGATCAAGGTTCTCAACTTGCCAAAAGAGAATTCAACACAAAAGCCTAATCAAAGTGGGAAACTCCTTAAAACCCGATCAAGATGTTGACCTTTCCATGAAATACCTGCCACACAAAATACTTAACCTTCTTTGGAATTTTCACTAGACAGAATCACTCGAGGCATTTGACTAAACAATGAAATAATGATTTTCAAGAGAAGCCTGTAAAAGGAGGACATAAAATGTATAGGTTTTAACAGATCTAATGTGTTCAGCATTATCTAAATGTATCAAACAAATACAGAATTGAAAATGTAACCAATTCCCACAATTCAAACATGAATGCATCATCCAACTAAAGTATCCAATCTGTAGTGCACATGTTTCATAGTTTGGTCCAACAAACAAATATTGAAAAGAGGGAACTGAGAGGCAAAAACTTTTGTAAAGCATAGTACATGATGTGCATCAATTCAAGGGTGGTAGTCTTTTGCAGGTATTGCTGCATGTTTTTTACCTCAAACTCCTCCACAGTAGATAAGCACTTCCACAGATCAGAACTAGAGATGGTTTCCTTCAAAGCATGTTCAGCAGCAACATAAATCTCAGCAAGTCTCATAGGTCGATCGATTGTGTTTTCAAATCCTGGGGAAGAGTAAGTACGTGACATGGAACTCCCATGTGTTTTATTAGGGGTCATCTTTGGTGACATATCTGGACCTGATCTGCCAATATAAACATAAGAGTAGGTAAATATGAATTAGAAATAATCAAGATCAGAAGAGAGAGATGACAAAGTATGTGTTCCTAAACATACAATTTTTATATTCCATTACCCATCAATAAAGGCTGGCCGCCCATCAAACATTTCAAGTGTATTTCCCGCAGAAAGGGAAGCCCTTCGGCGATTGGCCTCTCGCAACAGCAAAGAAGGTTCTAGAGGCAGTTGTTTCTTTTGAATACCAAAGTGCTTGACTCGTGGAGTTTCTTGAAGAATAATCTACATAAAAGAGTCATTTACATTTTTTTATAGATAAAATAGAAATTATCTAAATAAAGAATGACAGATCTTTATCAGTTATCAACACAGGGAAACCATGAAATAAGAAGAGATTACACGTTATCAGTTAAAGGAAACAGTTGCATGGTCGCAACTCACAATAATAACCAGTGAATGAAAAATTCTTAGCCTCTTTCTTCCTGTCCAATCGGATTATTCCATCAGATGGTTAAACTAACATTTTCATGCAGAGAGTAATTTTGAATTAGGACCTATAGGACAGGAGATGATTGAAATTATATAGCCTTTGATGCTAGTCATATTGTGGATTTTCATCACTGAGATATTAGACAACCCGTAAAGACTTCAAAGTGTCATTTTTATTAATAAATAAAATTAAAGGCTAGAGTCAAGCCATTGGATTTCCAGCATTTTGTCAATCAATCAGTTAACAGCAGAATGCAATTTCCTATCAATGAAGACACTCACAGACATGGACTGTTTTACCATGCCATATTCACAACTTACTTTTTCCTTTGCTAACACTTCTGATGAAGCATCAGGTGGAACAGAAGGCCAAACTGACGGCTTGGGCCAAGGTAACATGCTCAACGAAGCACTGGTCATAAGAAGTCAAGTCATAAAAAAAGAAATTGATTAAAAGGTAGGATGCTGAAATTTTTTTTCTGGCCAAATCATGAGTACCACAATACTCCGATGAAAGTAATTTAAATTCACGCAATCAATCTGCTGAAAGTAAGCAACTGAATATTGCTCTTGGTTGTTAATAATGAATCTCACCTGTTAACTGGACTTCTCTCTATATATGAACCATATCCAATTAACTCTGCGAGCCTCATAAACTGCCAAAATCACATGGCATCACTATTAGGTCTAACACGTGTTTGAATAATAAAACGTACACAAATTTTTCATTTGTAGTTTTACAACCTCCAAGAGAATTGTTAATTATTTGAAACATTGGATTTCTGTATACCGGTGAAGCATTTGACCAATTGCTTTTCAAATAAGAATGTTCTTAGAGCAATAATCTTGACAATAGCAATGTTTGAGTGTGTTTAATGTTGACAGACACGAGGTAGGAGAAAGGACGTGAGAAAAAGGCCTTTTAACTTAAGAAAAGAAGAGAAGCAATAGTAGTACTGGCACTACTTAGATGGAGGTAAAGTAAAGATGAAACATCACAGCATGATCCTTCTACTATTACACTACTATTACAACCTAAAATGAGATACATATTACAAAAAAAATATAAGCTGAAAAGAAAGTCTATCATTCTATTTCTTCCAGACAGAAGAAGAAATTTACCTTCACTCTGCATAATGAATAAAGATCACCCTGTAGGCGGAAAAACTCCTTTTCTGTATCTGGGGCCATAATGCCTTCACTAAAATGCGAAGCAATTGCATTGATTAAGGCCATGCAAGCAGTTGTTACCCAAACTTCACGCATACAGAAAGGTAATATGTTCTGAGGAATTTGAGAAAGAGGAAAAAAAGTTAAATGAAGAACGTGGAATGGAATAATAATAGAAATGGAAAAGAGATCCCAGCTAGCATAGCATTTGTAACTAGCTATACAAAGAATATTTCTTATGATACGCAGGAAGGAAAACAATATATAGAAAATAAACACCTCGTGGATAGCCAGAGCCTTTGAGAAGGCAATGATGAATGTATAGCCTCTTGAAGCAACTTCAAATGGTCTGTTCAGCTTGAATAATAGCTGGAAAATAACATATATGTAGGTGAGAAACAGTTCAAATCTTTAAGAAAATAATTCCTTTAAAAAACCTAAAGAAACAATGAAAAGCTGCCAAAAGTAGTACTCAACTTAGATAAAAATAACACTATAGCTATAAAAATGCAAATGTGAAATCTTATTTGAGGGAAAGTTTCATGTACCATATAGTAAATTGATTAGTTAGTAGCAAGCAAGTGTTACCATGTACCATCCATTATCCAATTGGCAACAATAACATATTGGTTGTATCCAGCTCCAGCATTATACAATATTTTTGCCTGTAATTATCTGTGCAAGTGTTCAATGTGTATCCGTGCATGAGAGAGATTTCTCATCAATGATCACGAAGTAAATCTAGTATTACCGTTAAGATTGTTAATTAGTAATAAGAAAAAGGTACTCAATATTACATGGTGGAGTTCTTTTTTCATGTCTTCAATTAGATCCAAACATGTCTTGATTATCGTTTTCCTCTAATACTTCCAAATCAAATTAAGATTGTTCTACATGGGTGGCCAACAAATTAACTGATTACAACTTAGAACTATCGGCCAACCTAAGTATTGTTAATGAAAATTATGGTTTATTATAATTCTCATAATTAGGTTTTCATTTCTTGCCTTTTCCATATTAATATTTGCCTTTTTTTGCTAGTTTCTTTTATTGTATTCTTGGAGTCTATCTATTCTGTTTTAAATCTCTCTATGAGGATCTCTGTTTCTAGCCTAAAAGTCGTTCGTATTTTAGTTCTTCGTGGGTTTTTGTTTCTAGCCCAGATCTGTGGAGAATTGATTCAGAAGTTTTCTTCAATTTCCATTATCTGCCACCTTGAATTTCATTCTTCGCTCAATCAGTTAACAAACTCAAGTTGGTCGCTACTCTACCACCTTGAGTTTGAGGGAGGGTGTTAATGAAAATTATGGTTTATTATAATTCTCATAATTAGGTTTTCCTTTCATGCATTTTCCATACTAATATTTTCCTTTTCTACTAGTTTCTTTTATTGTATTCTTAGAGTCTATTTGATAAGGAGCTGACCAACCGAGAAGCTCAACAAGATCAAGCCAACTCAAAAGAAGAGGAAAATGAAGCTCAAACTAGCTCAATTGAAGCTCATGCTGAAAATCCATGGGAGAACTTTCCAAGTCAATCCAATCATGAGGTAATCATTATGCCTCAAGGACCAATGACAAGAGCTAGAGCTAAAAGACTTGAAGAGGGATTAAATGCTTGCTTCCAAGCTAAATTTCCAGCCCATCATGAAGAGTTGCAACCCTTCAAGCTCCAAGAGTCACTTAGACACCCAAAAGTCCTAATGAATCTAGAAATTCAGATTCATCCACATGTTTAATGCTTGATGTATTAATTTATTTCAATGTATTTACATTTATTAAGGTTCATGTATGTAATTGAAGAGTTTTTATCGAACCTAGTCAATTAGGTGAAAAGTAATGTCCTTTCAAGTTGTCTTTTCAATTAATATAAATACCTATATATTGTGGTCATTTGAACAACACTTTGAATTTGAATGAAATTCCATTAGAGTTTATTCTCTCAAGCTTTATGCTTATTCTTTGTATTCTTGTGTTTAAAATGCATGTATTAGAACTTTCAATCTAGTTTGATCAATTAAATTGTGGAGAGTTCGAAATCTTGAAGTTAGGAACAAGTTCTCCTTTCTTCTTGATCATCGATTAGTCTACCAACCCAAATCTGTTTAGCTTTCTTGGGGTTGTTATCATTTTGTTTATTGGGGGTTATTCTTATTATCGTTGTGGGGGTTCACCTAGAATAAAGGGGTGTTCTCATACATGATTGAGGTAGTTCCCTTTATCACTATTTATTCTGTAATTCACAGTATTTTGATTAAGTTAATTGTTCAATACAATATACACAAAATCACAAGTATATCTCAATTGATTAAGGTATTAATAACTTTCTTGAAAGGTTAAAAGGTTTGAATCCATAGTTCATCCCTTCGATTGAACTAATAATAATTTTCTTTGATAGGAATTATAATAATAAAATAAATGATGGAACCCCACATCAAAGGAGAAGTCTCCAAGAATCCTCACAGGAGTGTTTATCATGAAACATAAAGTAAGTCAACAACAAATGATTAACCATCTATTATAGGAGACTAATTGGTTAACCTATAGCCTACGAACTAGGTAGGTAACTAACTAACTACTAGCTAAAACAATTAACTATTACCATTAAAATAAAAATTACAAAATAGTTATTAATTATGCTACATCAAATCCACAACACTTGAGCAACTATCTGAATAACCACTTAAAACAGTAAACAGTAAAATCTGTGCAAGATAAAAATGGAGATTGCATTAGCCAACATCATTGTCTCAAACATGCATACTTTCTATAGCGACCGGCAGCTTTCCAACTTAAACTCACATTTCACCAGCTATAAAATTCATTTTAAGCAGTCTTTTTATTTTTTATTATTATTTTTTTAGTACAATTACGGGTGAGGATCGAACCTTCGACTTTTAGGGAAGAAAGTCATACCAATTACCACTAAGTTAAAGCTTACTTTGGCTTAAGCAGTCAATTAGATTAAGAAGAATTGTAAAAGCAGATTAACAAACAAATTTGCAGGAAACTCAGAACAGAAAGGTACAATATTTGTCGATTGAAATTCAGCTGATGTAATCTTAAACAGTAACACAGGTAATCTTGGTAATGCTTACCTTTGATTGGCAGGCAAATAGATATTGTCTAAATTCAAATTCCCGGAATGAGTCATCTTGAACAATCTGTGTCAGTGGCTTGCTCCAAGGATTGAGCAATGTCGCTTGGTCGTCACCATGGTCAATTCCCCCAAAATCTCTCTGCTTCGCAATCATATTCACTACATAATTCGACTAGGTTATACTTCACCAACATAATGAAAATTACCATGACTAAGTGCTGGTACTCAAAAAAGTAGGGAAATAGTTTCCTTGCTGGAAAAGAAACAAAAACTCATTACAAGTACCATCATTGCCTGAATCAGTCCAATCGTCCAGGAAAGTGAAGTATGCACACGCATGCATGTGTGAGTAGAAAACAAAAAATAGAGTTGAGAAACCCTTGGCCAAAAAGTGATGTTATCAAGAGGCAGGAGGATGCATCCATCAGTAAATTAAAAATGTAGAAAGTAAGTTTCTATTGAAAGGGGAGTGTTATTCATTTTAATATCAAGTATAACTTAAAAATGTAGAAGTTTCTGCATATGGGGGAAAAGGGGATATAGACATATTCATACAATAAAGATGCATGACACCTGTTTCTAAATAGCAGAGCTCTAGTTCATCATACTCGCGTAATGCATCTTCATGAAGCTGAGCCATCTCAAACATAAATGCCAAGCTTTCCTGGGATATAATGAAGTGTTAAAAGATCCCAAAAAACTACAAGAAAGTGAAAATTGCTATGATAAGTACGTCGAAATGGGTTTAATTAAACAGGAATTTAAGTAATTAGAGAAAACACCCTTTACTTACATAAAATGGCCTAGAACCTCTAAAGTCATTGGTGTGGTCTAAAGTCGAAAACAATTGTGATAATAAAATTAACATTCAGGAACCTCTATGTCCAAGCATTGGCAAATGACAAACCTTCAAAATAAAGAAATTGCAGAAGTTCCAAACTGGCATCAAGCGTTGTTCGCTTAGCTTGCGGATCTCATCTTCATAAAACTGGACACGTCTATCCAGGGTATTTCTTATGGACTCCATTATCTTGGACTCCAGATCCTCCCAAAAATTTGCTTCAGGGCAAAGTATGTCTAATTTACAGCACCTGAAAAAAGCATATAAACACATTCACCAAGATGCTTTTAACCTTCATTTCATCTTTGAGGCCCAGTAATAAATGCATCTCATAAGGTGTTGAATATTTCACATCATCAGCAACATGGAAACTATAATAGTATAAGAAATATAACTGGTAAAATCTATGGAGATAGCAAGCTTTAATTGATTGAGGCCTTAGACTGTGCAATAATATAGTAAGATGAATGTATGACTACAATGACACGTACCGAAATCAGGTATAAATTAAAAAGGCTGTGAAGTTTCTGAAGTGCGAACTATCTATATATAAAATCAACTAAAGAGGTACTAACTTTCTATTTGTGAATACATGAACCTATGAGTAATAATAAATATACTTGTAAAAAATAAATATACGTCCAAGTACTATATTTACCTTTCTCTCTTCTTCGAGCTAAAATCAGCTTCAAGTTTGCTATACACTTTTTTTGCCTGTTTGGTGGCTTGATCGTTATTTGGGTGAGCTTTAGATACAAATACAATAAACCACTCCCGCTCATCATTTTGGACAATTAGTTTCAAACGTGGTTTAAGAATAGTCTTGAACTCATCAAGATCCTAAACCAAATGAAAAGAAAAGTGTAAGTTTAGTTCTAGGAAAGGTATGAAAAAAATAGGAGTATCGTGATTAGTCAAATGTAGTAGTAAGCTCAAACTATTAAAGAAACTTCAATAGTTTCAACTTCACATTCATCAACTCAAAATCTGTCCAAGTTAGTTCCCAAAACCATATAAATGCTCTTAAGAACAATCAAACCTTTAGTTACCTCACAGGTGACAAGAACAACTGTTGCATATGGTTCACGAAACCAAAATAAATACTGCTCTTGAGGGAACCTACTGCGTAGTCGTGCATCAGTAGTCAATATGAACTCAGCAGGCAACTTGTCAACTAAGACAGGATTACGTGTCTTGTTATTCAAACAAGCTCTTTTGAACGGTAATCTCTCCTCGAATCCGTTCTTCACAGTAGGCCACAGGTCACTGACGTCTTCAACTGAAAGTAATCAAAAGCGAAAACATTAGCTACACTATGAACGTAAAGAAAGGACATATCTTTCACAGTTATAAAGACATCCAAGAATGATTGAGATATCGATCTTCCTGAAGAGAACTTGGCACAACTACCGTTCAAACACAAATTGCTAGCAAGGAAGTGGAAGGCAGCCAAAATTCAGGCAACAAGCATAAAGATAAGGACTTCTAAGCACTTACCAATAACAATCTGGAAACGATTCAATCTTAGAACAAAAAACAGGAAGAAAAAGAAAGAAAAGTGTGAGGTCTCATGCAAGGTCTTCAATGCCATATCAAATTTGTTCTTAAAAAGTAATGAAGCAGATTAGATATTTGAAACCAAAACCAATGATATCACAGCTGGAAAAGTGACAATGTGTTAATTAGAATACACTAGAGCAAGCATCTACTATCATTTCTGAAGCTAACTACCAATTGGCATTACGGAAAAAGTAAGAGTAAACTCAATTCCAGTTCAAATCGGCAAGTGTAAAGAAAGGAGATCAATAAAGCTCATAATTAAGCTAAAAATTGGAAGCGGGGTGGAGGGAAAATGGAGGTTCACCAGCAATTACGAGGCGGTCGAAGGAACTCTTTATCGTCTGGAACTGAGCTAGGAAATTGGCCATCCTCAATCTGTGGGAAACAATTGTAGATCATAGATCCATGGAGAGCAAAGGTCGCTGCAGAGAGAACGAAAGAGAGAGAGAGAGAGAGAGAGAGAGAGAGAGAGAGGTTCAGTGAGTATGAATCTAACTGTGGTGAGCACCGTGAGGTTGGCTGAGGAAGAGTTCCCGGCGACCACAAATCTAGTGCTTCGCGTCCTATGTTACGGCTTACGGCAACCAATCAGGACTTTCAGATTCCCTCACCAATTCAATACGGGAAAAAAAAATGAAAGATTAAATAATGTATGGTATTTAATGTATGGTATTTAATGTAAATCCTATTTATACTAAACTTAATTATATGAATCGAATTCACATAATTAATATTTGAATCAAATTCAAATATTTATTTCCTCTCAAATAATGTATCAAATACATTATAGTAATTATATCATATATATAATTAAGTAAAAATTAATTATATCACATATAATTAAGTAAAAATTAATTATATCACATATAATTAATTCTCTCAATTAATTTGAATAACTGAAATCATTCCGAAATTGATTCCCATAAAATCCCTGTTGAGCTACAGAAGGACCTCATAGACCTGTAGATTGAAACTCAAATGGTACTTGAATAATTAATTAAACTTCTTTAATTAAATTATTCGACATCCATTAACTGTCAACGACACAATGACCCTTTTCTAAAGTTACATCTAACCCGATAGCTCGTAAGTACACAATGACCGATAGCTGCACTAAAGCCCGATAGCTGCACTTTTCGCACTACAGATATATTTTTGTGTGTATTGGATATAACCAGTCAACAACACAATGACCCTTCACAAATTGCTCGTAAGTACAGCTGGGCCAAAATTACTGTTTTGCCCTTATAGTTACATCTAACTCCTTAAGTATTACTGTTTCTTTTGATGAATAATAAGTCATGGTCTAACTACGATCAAACCCCTCTCGGTACAGGAGAGAGCATACCATCACATTGTTCAAGCCTTGGAGTCAACCCTTAAGGGAACAATTTGTCTATTTACCCCGATATTGGGGAAGGAATGAGTTCCGTCTTGTGTAGTTGTGTTTCCAGCTCCCCATCAGACGAATTCCTAAAGTTGTAGGCTTATTGAGTCGGTGATCTGGCCATTCTCACCCATACAAATCAAAGGATTACTTTCATAGGCAGGAGTTCACTACTCATTCAGGATTCAGATCATGTCATCTATGGTCATCCTGGTGAAATGTAAGTCTCTATTAAAAACGGTGTTATATAATGAGACTAGTCATTTCGTGGTCTGGTCTTATACAAACTCCTTTGTATAGAATACCCCCGCTCACATGTCTCTACATGAATGATAAGAATCAAATCATTTGTAGCACTTTACAACAATTGTAACAACTACAAAGCGGGTCGTACTCGTAGTGTCACCAGGATAAGGTATCCAACCTTATCCATCTAATACAGACCACTTAGGTTATCACTTAAACATGATCCACCTGTATGTCTCTACATATATGTGTAACCTATAGATGATAACCATGGATATTAGTTTATTTGTTTGTGAGTTTAACGTTATTAAATGTCAAATAAAATATCTCATATTTTATTAAATAAATAAATCATTTGTAAAATATGATTACAAGCTACATAACCTTACGAGATTTAGGGCATCCCCAACACAGTCAAACATGGCTTCAATAAACCGAATCACATTCAAATTACAAAATATATAGAGGAAAACATAAAGACTAGAAAGGGATAGAAAGCGTTATATGATGATCCTTCCATGGATAGAACCACATTCAAATTACAAAATACATAAAGGAAAACTTAAAGACTAGAAAGGGAAAGAAAGTGTTATTCGGTGATTCGACTCCATATCTAAGATAAAATCAACCCTCAATTGATCTACGATCGTCTCTAGCTTTGAAGACCCTCTTCTATATGCTCGGGTCTCTGTCTTTCAACCTCAAAGATCCCAAGATTTAATGCCCTTACTTGAAGTAATGAAGAAAATATATAGAGCTCAATATGCGATAGGATAGTGTTGTGATGCTATCCCAAAATTAACCTAGTACAGGACAACATCGTGATACTGCATGTAGTGTAGTTCTCGTAGCATTGCGTTGCTAGGTTATAGTGTCATGACTTTGTCCTGTTTTACACTCTCGAATTTCTGGCATCGAACCTAGCGTTGCAACACTTCTTGGTCGTCTTTTTCTTCCATACCCCCCCCCCCCCCCCCCCCCCCCCCCCCCCCCCCCGGCATTAGGACCATTTTAACCTCCTGAAGACTATTTTCTTCAATTGTTACCCAAATGCTCGGTTCCCACAAGACAATATAAAATAGACATCAAAGAACACATTTTTCGTATGAAAACTAACAAAAACTTAAGCCCTAGAAAACACTTTTTGGATGCTTTTCAATAAACAAGACAATTTGTACAATATATCATGTTATATATCGAACAATATATGCGATGTATATTTGTATTTTTCAGTATATTTATAAAACATACAAAAAAATAAACCACAGTTTATACGATGTATATTTACATTTTCTAATACATTACCATATATGTTATATACTTGAGATATCAATGGAAATATGATTAATTTTCAACTATAAATATAGAAGAAAATATACGAAATCTCCTAAAATGAAGTAAACATTAATTTGAAATATTATGTGTTAAATGACTATCAATTAAAATTAATAAATGACAAAAACACAGTAGAAAATTTGAAAATGATGTTAATATGAAAAGAATTAAATATTTTGAAAATCGGTATAAAACTAAAACGGAAAGCTCTTAACAAAATAATTCAAGATCTAGAGTATTTATGAAATATATGGTGTACAAACAATTTTCTGTGTAAAAATTAAAAAAAAAAAAAAAAAAAACTAAAACGAAGTTGAATCAATTTAAACTCTCATTTAGAGAATTCACTTTCTAAAATATTTAATGGATAATTTTTTTATTCATCTTTGAATGCATGAATTGGCATAATATTAGAAAAAAAAATAATGAAATTAAATTAATAGTAGTGGTTTTTTTAATCAATATGAATATTTTTTTCCCATCTTCTTGTCTTTTTCTATTTTTTTTTAAGAACAATACATTTAACATCAATTTTTCATTAAATACTCACTTTTAGTTTAGTATTATTGTCTATTAATTAAGGGGTAGTTGCAAGAATAACAAAAGAAAAAAAAATTTAAGAGAAAATTACTTTTTTGGTCCCTGAAGAATTAGTGCATTTAATCCCTAAGGTTTCAATTTTAATATAAAAAAGATTTATAAATACTGAATTGGCAAAATGATATGGAATGAAAAATATTTGTTAATCTTTTCCTTTCTTTCTTCCTCCTCTCCTCCCTTTCCATCCTTTCTCATTGTCTTTTCTCTCGGATCTCAATTCTCACATTTTTCAACTCTCTCTCCCCCGTCCACCGACACCAAACTCCATTACCAAATCTTTAATTTGTTTGCCCAATACAATCTCAATGGAAAACTCCAAGGGTGTGCTCTCTCCCTCATCCAATCCCCCAAATTGCTCATATTATGGGTGATTTAGGGCCAAAGGGTATAATTGACAAAAAAAAATAAAAATAATAATGTCACTAAAATCATAGGGTTTGGACTAAAAATAGCACCCTAGGTCTAAAATGGACCAAGAAAGAAGATTAATCTAGGTCAAAGCCTAAATTGGTTTGCTTGGTTTCGGCCTTGGCTAGGCCCTGTCTCAACTAAGTCCGAGATCGACCCTAGCAAAATAGTAAAGGGCATATCTCACGCATGTAGTGGTTGATTTAGTATAGACCCTCAACTCTAGCTAGCATGCAAATGTGTCCCCCATTTAGGCCCTATTTTAAATCCCATTCCATGCATTTAGTAATTACACTAATTCCCATAAATACAACTCTGAGAAATTAAGAAGTCGTGTAGGGAGTGAGTCAGACTATACAACTTCATTTTAAAATTACTTTTAGATTTCTTTTTGTTTATTTTTTTTTATAAGACTTCAACTTCAATAATTCTTCATTTTTTAATTTCTTCTTTAACTTCTACTTGGTTTCTTCTTCAACTTCCTCTCCTTATTTGTGGGATAAGTTTTTTACTTTATCTTTCTTATTCTTTTTAAGTTTGTTATTTTATTTATATACATTTGGTTTTCATGTTTCAATTACTTTTGATTTATACATTTTAATTTTCATGTTTTAATTATTTTTATACATTTAGTTTAAATCATGATAGTTGGACCTTAAATCGAACTCCAACAAATAAACGAAGTTCAAGATTAATATAAATTGAAAAAGGAAAATAAATTAGCTGCAGATTTAACTAACTGAAAGTGTCTATAAATACGTATTGAATTTCTACTTTATGCATTTTTTTTCCACATGCTTTTGTACTTGGGAGAACTTTGATCAATAAAAATCCCTCCAAGAAACTTGACAACACATCAACAATTTAAATAAATCATTCTTATTTTTTGTTTTAATTTCTTTATTTTATATTTATTTTATTAATTTTTGAAATAATTTATGATCCTTAAGTAAACATTTTCTGCTATGAGTATTGTAAAGGCTTTATTGCGTAATCGAATAAGAGACCAATGGATGAATGATTGACTTGTAGCATATATTGAGAAAGATTTATTTGATAAAATAGATAATGAAATTATTATGCATCAATTTCAAAAATAAAATCCCATGTAAGACAATTATGAGGTACAAAAGTAAGTAAATTTATGAATATTTAGAATTATTCACTTATAAATTATTTTTGTTTAATTATAGAGCCTTTAATAGGATATACTAGTATACAACAGAAGCAAACAAAATCAATAAGCACTCTAATTACATTTAATTTGAGTTCTAAAACATGCTTTTGCAGAAAATCACAAGTGGATTTCAAATAAATATACCTTTGATGAATTCTTCCAAATCCAAGTTGCTCTCCACTTGAATTCAGCTCGAAATCGACAGTAAACCACTAAGAGATCTTATCTACTATTCTCAGCCTTGAATTTGAGTGGTGGAACTCGAATTTGAGTGAATTTGTGAGGTTATTTTTCTGGATTTTAGAGGGAGAAGAAGATGATGCAGAAAACAATTTTTCCAACTTCAAATTCTCATTCTTCTTCAATTCTGTGTGTTTTATCACTCTTCATCATGCAGGCACTCACTAGCAACAACATTATTGCCAACAGCTGCTTGAAGATGGAAGTAGAACTGTATGTGATTGCATGAAGAACACCTCATGCTTGGGTATTTTGGGGAAAACCCCACTTAGGCTTTAATTTTCCAATTTTCAAATTTTAAATTCACATTTCAATTAATTTTTTAGTTAACTAAAATATAATTTGATTAATTCATAATTAATCAATTTTTTTTTTAAAAAAATCCAATTTCTTAAATTGGATTAAAATTAGAAATTAATTTGATTTTTAATTAATTAAACATATTTAATTAATTAATCTAATCTAATATCAAATATTAAATTAATCACACACCTAATTTTAAACATGGATCCTATTCATGTAATTAATATTTAAATCAATATTTAACTATAATTAACACTCCAATTACGTTTAATTTCAATAAATTAAACGTTTATCATATCAAATATAATTATACAAACCTTAATTTCAATTTGAACATTTTCAAATTGAAATTCAATTTAAACAATTCAAATTGATATTATTTCAAATTCACTCAATTTAATAATTCAAGGTGTTCATGTTTTATGAGCTCGTAGAAGGACCTTACGGACCTACAGATCATGAGCTCCAACGATTTAAGATTAATTGACTAATACTCTTTAGACCAAATTAATCAGTATTCGTTAACTATCAAGTCACATAACTATAGTTCGATAGTTGCACTCTCCTCACTGTAGATATATTTGTGTCCACATGATTTAACCATAACCAGTAAGTTGACCCTTCATAGGTTGTTTGTAATAACGGCTAGGTCAATATGCTGTTTTACCCATGATATTACATCTTGCTCCTTAAGTTCCACTGATCCTCTAATGAACAATTGGTTAACCATTTATCATATCAAATATAATTATACAAACCCTAATTTCAATTTGAATATTTTTAAATTGAAATTCAATTTGAACAATTCAAATTGATATTATTCCATCACTCAATTTAATAATTTAAGGTGTTCATGTTTTATGAGCTAGTAGAGGGACCTTATGAACCTACAGATCATGAGCTCCAACGATTTAAGATTAATTGGCTAACACTCTTTAGACCAAATTAATCAGTATTCGTTAACTATCAAGTCACACCACTATAGCTCTTCCACTCTCCTCACTGTAGATATATTTGTGTCCACATGATTTAACCATAACCAGTAAGTTGAGCCTTCATAGGTTGTTCGTAATAACGGCTAGGTCAATATGTTGTTTTACCCATGATATTACATCTTGCTCCTTAAGTTCCACTGATCCCCTAATAAACAATTGGTTTGTGATCCAATCACTAAACTGAATTCTTTTCAGACTAATGAGAGGGTGGGACCCCTTGTTCAAGAGCTAGATTCAGTACTTAAGAGAACAACCTTTCTTTGATCCCTAAATTGGGTCGGCATGAACACCTTATTGCACCCTATGTCCCCAGCTATCTACCCGGTCTTACCCCTGAAATGGGAGGCTTATTGAGCCAGCGCGATTGAGCCAACTCTTACCTATGCAAATCTAGGGATAATCCCGAATAAATAGGAGTTCATAGTTAGCTCAGGATTAATATCGAGTTACCAAGGTCATCAAAGCGAAATAGTTAGTCTTAAATAGTAAATAGTATTATAAAGTAAGAGTGACTTATTTCTTAGTCCGATCTTATGCAAAAGCATTGCATAGGCCGCCCCCACTCCTCATGTCAATACATGAACGAATTAGGATCACTTTGTTTGTAGCACCTTTACAACAATTTGTAGTCGCTACAAAGTAAGCTGCATCCAATAATGTTATTAGAATAAGGTACCCAAACTTATTCGTATACTATAGACCATTTTGGCTATTTACTCGAACTTGATCCATCTTTATGTCTCTACATAAAGTTCAAGTATTCATGTAATAGTCATGGATCTTAGTTTATTGGATTTAGACTTTATGATGTAGTTTAAAGATTCAATAACAACTTTATTGAAGAAATGTTGAATAACATTTTTTATTGATAATAAAATATGTTTAACTTTACAAACGGCGAGTTTTTGGACATACAACCCAACAATACTGCCACTTTGACTAAAACTCCAGTGGATAAATATATACAATGTTGAGTACAATGAGAGAATGAAAGATATAAATACAATAAACTAGGGCATCAGATGCCCACAAATTCTTCCACTTACCCTAGTGATAAGTATCTCGTAGATCTAGTCTTACTATGTGACCCTCAAACACTTTAGTCAAGAGGACCTTTGTAAATGGATCAATTAAGTTGTTTTGTGAGGCTATCTGCGTGACGATCATGTCTCCTATGTGTACAATCTTCCTAATGAGATAGTACTTCCGCTCGATGTACTTTCCACGTTTATGGCTCCAAGGTTCCTTTGAATTTGCAACTACTCAACTGTTATCACAATATAGGGTGACTGGTAGGTGCATATTTGGAACCACTTCCAAATCAGTCAGGAACTTTTTGAGTCATATTGCTTCTTTTGCTGCTTCACTTGCAGCTACATACTCAGCTTCTATTGTGGAGTCAGGAATATAACTTTGCTTCGTACTCCTCCATACTACTTCTTCTCCATTCAGATTGAATA
Source organism: Benincasa hispida (assembly GCF_009727055.1). NCBI lineage: Eukaryota > Viridiplantae > Streptophyta > Magnoliopsida > Cucurbitales > Cucurbitaceae > Benincasa > Benincasa hispida. Next base: position 56,323,489 of record NC_052357.1, read on the forward strand.
CTGACCCAGAAGTCGATTTCTTTGAATCAATATCGATCTAGAAGTCAGAATCAGTGTATCCAATAAGGATGAGATCCTTAGTACCATACACGAGCATATAATCCCTTGTTCTCCGAAGATACTTGAGGATATTCTTAACGGCAGTCCAATGATCATATTCTAGATTGGACTGAAACCTGCTGAATATTCCAACTGCGTAGCATATGTCGAGACGAGTACACAACATGACATATATTAAACTCTCTATTGCTGATGCATATGCAATTCGTTTCATATCCTCAACCTCTTGAGGTGTCTTAGGATTTTGTTCCTTTGACGGATGAATTCCATGTCTGAAAGGCAACGTTCCTTTCTTGGAATTTTACATTTTATATCTAGACAACATCTTGTCTATATAAGATGCTTGAGATAGTTTAAAGTATGTTCATGCAATTTTGAACTATTTGGATCCTAAGAACATACTGTGCTTCTCCCAAATATTTCATTTGGAATTGTGTGGCCAGTCATCTCTTAACGTCAGCTAGAAATTCTACTTCATTTTCAATTAATAGAATATCATCAACATACAACATCAGAAAAGCGACAGTTGCTAACGATTTTCTTGTAAACACAAGGTTCGTCAATATTTTGTTCAAAGCCATAAGATTTGATCGCAGTGTCAAATCTCATATTTCAGGATTTAGATGCTTGTTTTAACCTAAAAATGGATCGATTAAGCTTGCTGTCACACCCCCTCCCTAGCCTTAGCCCCCAAGACTTGGAAAGGAGCATGAGGATACACCAGTAGTATTCCAAAACAACATTTTAATATAACATTTCCCCCTTATCTATTAAAGAATTTAACATATTTACAATAATCTATCTAACTTTCATACATATAGTTCAATTTCCTATATTCTTTTATCACATGATCCGAGCCGTGCCCTGAGAGTTTACCAAGTCCCGGTGTTATGGTGGTTTGTAGACTCCTTCCTGAACGCTCCGCTTTGTTACCTGGGAGGGAATATAAGAAAACATTTGGAAGAGTGTGAGCTACGAAGCCCACTGAGTGGTGCTTTTAAAATAATAATCATTTTGCAAAACATATTTTGGGAAGTCAATCACATAATCACAATTTCAGTATAATTTATGCATGATCATGTGTAAATTCATTCAATCATCATCCTCCAGTTCCATGCTATACTTGGCATGTTCATATCATATACATACTATCAATCATAACAACTTTTTATGGAAACTTTCCTATAACCCACTTTTCCCGCCAATGTCACATCGACAATTCTTTTTCTGCTAGTCATGCTTAAGTAACTTGACTATATTTCCTGTCAGTCGTCACCGACTATTATTTCTCGTCGACCGAGACCGACTATATTTTTCCGTCAAGCACCTTTTATTAAGCATGCTAACTTATGTAGTCCGGGTATAATCTCAGTTTCCATAGAAATTTCACAAACAATATCATGGCAACAACATAACATCATAAGCATGCATCTTGCACTTATATATGCATTTATCCACATATCAACGCATAAAACTAAGTAAACACTCACCGCAAGCAAGTTTTTCCACTAAAATCACCTTGAGAATATCTTCTTGAGAATTCCGCCATATCAATAGAAATTCCTCAATTAATACTTGTTATATCAATAAATAATGTCAAAATAGCCAAAATACCATTATCTAATGAAAATACCAGCTTACCCTACTCCAATTTAGCCAAAATCCTAAAATTAGCCCCTTTAGAGGTTATTTGGACTGTGGTAGGCAGCTGGGCGTTTGGCAGTAGGCAGGGTGGGTGTGCTGTGCCGCACAGGGGCTGACGCGCTGGGTGTAACGGTCATGCTTGTCCAGGGCCTGTTGCCCATGGCCGCATGCCCAATCCAACCCCTTTCTAGCTTACTTTCACATCCTGTATTGTATTAGTGTAGTTAGCTTGCTTTCTTTACATTTTCATTGTAAGTGACCACTCGCCCTTTTGCATATGCAAGGGCGCCAGTTGGCTTTTTGTTCAGAATGCACTATATGGGGATAAGACTAACCATCATTTCCTCATCCCGGAGTAGTACTCCTATAAAGCCGTTTTTGTTGCTTATTGCTTTCTAGTCTACTACAATCTTTCTTTCTTTATTCACACTTCACAAATCTTCTTACGAAAACCTTTTCTCCAAACCCGTTTTCTAAAACCGTTTTCCCTAAAAACGGGGGTGGAGGTTGCAAGAGGCACTCGGTGTGCCATCGGCAGTCCGTAATCGAGTTGGCTGGCTTGTTCGTGAGCGGGAACAAGTGCCGCACAATCGCTAAGAGAAGCTTCCGAAAGAGCGATTGTGACAGTTGGTATCAGAGCCCAGGTTGGCTTATAGAGAGAGATCAGTGATCATGTCGGCGACGAAGAACCTGAACAAGTCCCATGTGGACAGATTGGTTAGAGATGGAAAGAACAAATGCTCTACCTGAGAGACGGTCCCAGATAATGTTCGTTTCCTTGAGACTCGGCTACAAGAAGTTGCCGAGAAAGCCGATGGAATTGATGCGGTGGTAGGCCGCCTAGACGGATTACCCGTCAGAGAATTGATGATGAGGGTAGAGCCCTCGAGGACCAAGACAGTACGGTCCGGCAGCTTTTGAACGAGGCGATAGCTCCTCGGGCTCTGTTGCCCACATAGAGGAGCGTGTCGAAGAGCTGGGACAGCTCCCAAAAAGCAATACTTCAGATTGGTAACTGACTTATCTGAAGACTTTTCGATCGGCCCTGGATGTCGTCAGAGCGCTCGAGATAGCGGATGTGAGTGCTAGAGTGAATCTCACCATCCGAGCGGTAGGGAACCAAGCCCCACCTGGGGAGCAATGGCAGTGAGCCGAATAAAAATCCAGAACCGAAACCCTTCTGTGGGGTGCGAGAAGCGAAAGCCCTGGAAATTTTTATCTTCGACCTTGCAGCAATACTTCAAGGCGACGAACACAGTGACTGAAGAGTCGAAAGGTCACAATAGCAACGATGCATCTAGTTGAAGATGCGAAATTGTGGTGGAGATCACGATTTACAGACATACAGGAAGGACGCTGCACTATTGATACTTGGGATAGATTGAAACAAGAACTTCGTTCGCAGTTCTTCCCCTGAAAATGTCGAGATCTTGCTCGACGAAAACTTCGAGAGCTAAAGCAAACCTAAACATCAGGGACTATGTAAAACAGTTTGCAGGACTTATGTTAGACATACGAGATATGTCTGAAAAAGACAAAGGTCTTTTGCTTTTGTGGAAGGGCTAAACCAGTGGGCAAAATCAAAACTATATGAACAGAGAGTACAGGATCTTCCCCTCTGCCCTACGCAGGCACTGAACGGCCTGTACGACCTTAGCACTGAATCGCAAGATGTGAGGAAACAATCAACTTCCTCCAATGGGGGAAACAGAAACAGCCGTTCCAGTCCTCCCCGACCTGGGGGATCAAGAACACACGGGGAGGGACCGTAAAATCATCCCAACCGAGATCAGGAAACAACTGCGGGGGCCGCCACAACAGCATAACAATTACAATCGCCCCCTATCTTGTTTCATATGTAGAGGGCCACACAGGGCGGGCGAATGTCCAAATCGAACTGCGTTCAATTGCTTTTCAAGCCACATTGGCCTCTACCTCCGAAGACAAGGCTGAACTGGAAGACGGTAAAACGAACCGCCAGTGGCAGAAATTGAGAAATCCCAGATGGAGGGCATTGAAAATTCCTATCTGCACTTCAGAAGAATATGGAAGGGCGACGGAGCCAACTAGAGAAGTCTCATGTATGTGGACGCTTGGGTCAACCAAAGATCGGCCCAAGACCACGATGGTGACTCTGGGGCTACCATAACTTCATGGCTGAAAGGGAAGCTCGCCGCCTGAACTTGAATTGGGAAAGAGATGCAGGGAAGATGAAAGCTGTGAAATTCCGCAGCCCCTACCAATTACGGGATAGCGAAGAGAACTCCAGTGAAAGTTAGGAGAATTGGAAAGGGCTTTCGTTGACTTTCGTAAATTGTCAAGATGGATGATTTCGACGTGGTACTGGGAATGGAATTTCTGCGATTGAACAATAAATGTCCCAATCTGCCAAATGCTTATCCATTCTCACCGAATCTACACCGACCGAAGTCCAAGCCAGTATCAAGCAGCCCAAACATGGTGTGAGAATGATCTCAGCCCTCCAATTAGAAGAGGGGGCCTGGCCCACGACGAACCCACGTTCATGGCCATCCCGATAGAATCAGTTTGAGTCCACTGAAAGAGGAGATCCCCAAGACGTTCTATTTGTCTTGGAAAGAGTATCGGCCGTCATGCCGAAAAGCCTGCCCAAGTCCTTACCCCACGAAAGGGGATTGACCATGAGATTGAGTTGTTTGCCAGGGGCAAAGCCGCCTTGCAAGAATGCATATCGGATGGCCCCGCCAGAATTGGCTGAGCTTCGGGAACAGTTAGACGAGTTGTTAGAGGCAGGATTTATTAGACCGGCAAAGGCTCCTTATGGAGCCCCAGTACTGTTCCAGAAGAAGAAGGATGGGAGCCTTCCGGTTGTGCATCGACTATCGGGCCTTGAATAAGCTCACAGTCCGCAACAAATATCCCCTCTCTATCATCACTGACTTATTTGATCAGCTTCACGGTGCTAAGTATCTTTCTCCGAAGCTGGGACCTACGGTCTGGAATATTATCAGGTTCGAATTGCTGGAGGAAGACGAACCCAAGACGACCTGTGTCACGAGAGATCAATGAGCCTTTCGAATTCCTCGTTGATGCCCTTCCTCACCAATGCTCCGGCGATAACTTCTGTACCCTACATGACCTAAGTAAGTTTCACGAATACCTCGACAAATTCGTCGTAGTATATCTTGATGACATTGTGGTCTATAGTGCCTCGTTGGAGACCATCGGCGTCACCTCCAACTAGTCTTTGAAAAGCTGAGGAGAAATCAGTTGTATGTAAAGAGAGAGAAGTGCTCCTTTGCCCAAAGAGCGCATAAATTTCCTCGGCCACGTGATTGAGTGTTGGTCGGATTGGTATGAAGAGGCAAGGTGCCGCAATTAGAGACTGGAGGGTACCATCATCCGTGACCGAACTACGATCCTTCCTCGGACTAGCCAAACTACTATAGGCGGTTCGTAGAAGGATTTCGAGAAGAAACAGGCGCCGTTTAACCGAACTGTTGAAGAAGGATAGCCAATGGAGCTGGACTCCTGAATGTCAAGCCGCCTTTTGAGGGCTTGAAGAAGTTGATTGATTTGAGGGCGCGGTCCTCGGATTGCCGACGTGCACCAAGCCATTTGAAGTAGAGACTGATGCTTCTGACTTCGCGTTGGGCGGTGTTCTCCTCCAAGCGGACAACCCCATCGCAGATATGAGAGTAGAAAACTAAATGATCAGAACGGGAAGATGCCGCCTCCGAGAAAGAGATGTTAGCAGTAGTTCACTGTCTTGAGGGGCCTGGAGACAGTATCTCTTGGGGCCAAGTTCGTGGTTCAAGACCGACAATAACTCCATTTGTCACTTCTTTCAACCAACCGAAGTTGTCGTCCAAACAGGCACGGTGGCAGGAATGTCTTAGCGGAGTTCGACTTCCAATTCGAAACATAGACCGGGGAAGAGCAACCAAGCGGCTGACGCTCTTACCGAAAGAGCGAACATGCGGCCCTGTGCATGTTCGCCCGCCTACAAGGCAAGTACGTTGAGTGCAAACAGTTACGAGAAACTGTCAAAACTCACTTGACAAATGATTACAGCAGCACAGGCCATCTTACAGTTGGCCAGGGAGGGAAGACACGCCAGTTCTGGGTGGAAGATTATCTACTATACACCAAAGGCAATCGCCTCTACATCCCCAGATCCGGGGAGTTACGAAGGTCACTGATGAAGGAGTGTCACGACACACCGTGGGCAGACATAATGGTTGGCAGAGGACTTATGCCCTTCTGAAGCAAGGCTACTATTGGCCAAGTCTTCGAGACCATGTCATGCAATTTACCAAGACTTGCCTTGTCTGCCAACAAGATAAGGTTGAAAGGGCGAAATTAGCGGGTCTGCTGGAACCCCTACCTGTGCCCTCTAGACCGTGGGAGAGTGTGTCTCTCGACTTCATCACCCATTTGCCCAAGGTGGGAGAGTTTGAATCGGTCCTTGTTATCATCGACCGGTTCTCGAAATATGCCACGTTCGTCCCAACGCCGAAAATGTGCACAGGCCGTGATGACTGCTCAGTTGTTCTTCAACACATCGTGAAATTATGGGGTGTCCCCATGAGCATTGTTAGCGATCGGGACGGAAGATTCACTGGGACATTCTGGACAGATTGTTCAGAATATTGGGATCATCACTGAATATCTCCTCTAGCTATCATCCCCAAACCGATGGACAGACGGAACGCTTCAACAGTATGCTCGAGGAATATCTGCGTCACTTTATCGACGCTAGGCAGAAGAACTGGGCCCAGTTGTTAGATGTGGCTCAGTTCAGCTTCAATAGCCAGCAGAGTTCCGCGACCGGAAAAACACCCTTCGAAGTCGTGTGCGGCAGACAGCCACTCATTGCCACACTTGGTGGACCACCCTTATGCAGGCAAAAGTCCTCAGGCACATAACTTCACTAAAAGAGTGGAGCGAAACCTTTGAGATCGCTCGCGCCTACCTAGAAAGAGCATCGAAGAGGATGAAGAAGTGGGCTGATAAGAAGCGGAGGGCCCTTGAGTTTCAAGCTGGGGACAAGATCCTGATCAAGCTACGACCGGAACAGTTTCGTTTCCGAGGCCAGAGAGACCAACGGCTAGTAAGGAAATATGAAGGTCCAGTGGAGATAATTGAGAAGGTCGGGAGAACCTCATACAGGGTTCAGTTACCCTCATGGATGAAGATTCATCCTGTCATCCATGTGAGTATCCTGAAGCCCTATCATTCCGATCCCGAGGACGAACAGCGAAACATGCTAAGTGCCCACCGGTCACGATGAAGAGTTCTGCTGAGAAAGAAGTTGCACAAATCCTGGATAAACGTACGCGCCGTATTGGAAGACCCAGACGTGAACTGACAGAGTTCTTAGTGAAATGGAAGGATCTCCCCGACGAAGAGATCAGTTGGGAGCGGGCCGAAGACTTGAAGAATGCAGCTCCAGCCATTGCAGGTTTTGAACAAGGTCGGTTGACGGGGACGTCAACCAATTAAGTGGGGGAGAATGTAACGGTCATGCTTGTCCAGGGCCTGTTGCCCATGGCCGCATGCCCAATCCAACCCCTTTCTAGCTTACTTTCACCTCCTGTATTGTATTAGTGTAGTTAGCTTGCTTTCTTTACATTTTCATTGTATGACCACTCGCCCTTTTGCATATGCAAGGGCGCCAGTTGGCTTTTTGTTCAGAATGCACTATATGGGGATAAGAACTAACCATCATTTCCTCATACCGGCGTAGTACTCTATAAAGCCGTTGTTGTTGCTTATTGCTTTCTAGTCTACTACAATTCTTCTTTCTTTATTCACACTCACAAATCTTCTTACGAAAACCTTTTCTCCAAACCCGTTTTCTAAAACCGTTTTCCCTAAAACGGGGGTGGAGGTTGCAAGAGGCACTCCGGTGTGCCATCGCGCAGTCCGTAATCGAGTTGGCTGGCTTGTTCGTGAGCGGGAACAAGTGCCGCACAATCGCTAAGAGAAGCTTCCGAAAGAGCGATTGTGACACTGGGCGTGCGTTGCATGGTGGCTTGTTGCACTGGGCGTGATGCGTCGCACGGTGGGGCTGCTGTGTTGGGCTAGCGCGCGGGATGCGTCGAGCAAGGCGCGCTGACGGGCAGACGCAGCGCTGCAAGGCGTGCGTGCAGGGTGCCGGATGCGTTGGCTGGCTATGCGTTCGGACTGGCTCAATGCTTCACCAATGCAATCTTTGTTTCTTTTGAACTCCACTTAACTTGGCAGCCTAATAACTCGAACGTAATACTCTAAATATGCTCTCAACAAAAGATTTTGATGATGGTATGAATAAATCCCTTTTACCCAACCCCTTTATTTATAGCCATTCCAAACTCACCCCTTTGTGACAACTCAACTCCCATTTGTCTCACTTTGGAGCTACCAACACTTAACCTACCCAGCCTAGCCTTGAGTTGTTCTTACCTCAACTTGCCAACCAAAATTTCCTTTTTTTCATGAAATCTCCTTTACCCACCTCCTGCTTAGGGTGATAAGACCTTCATTGCATGAAATCTCCTTTGTCCACATCCTTCTAGAATTTTGTGTGAACCTCCTTTTGCCACCTAAATCACTTAAATACTGAAACATATTTCTCTATTTAAATTGTTTAAGACTCATGATCGTATAACTATTGGCATCTTCCCTTGGAGTTTTTCCATCAATTAGCCTTACCCTTTGTTCTTAACGCATAGCAACTCACCTTTCCTTCATCAAAATCCCATTTAGCCATCGCATGAGTCGGCCATCACCAACGCATAGGGTGGCCGCTCACCCTTGACGCATGGCTTGCCAGGTATGCTTACTCGGCTTACTAAGCATAGACGCACGACGTTGACCATCGACGCATGGATGTGCTGCCTAGGCGCTTGTTTGCTTGGCCGCATAGGCGCTTGGCCGCGTGGGCGTGTCTCGCTGCATGGGCGTGCGCTTGGCATAAGGCATCGACGCATGGCTGCTCGGCAGACTCGGCAGCGCTCGACACATAAGATGGGTGTTCGACTTTCCCGCTTGACGCATAGGTAGGGTGCTCGGCATACATGCTCGACGCATGGGCTGCGCGCTTGGCCTTGGCGCATGGCCTGTGCGCTTGGCCTCGACACATGACCTATGCGCTTGGTCTTGATGCATGGCCTGCACGCCTAGCTCACTCGACGCATGCCTCCAATGCATGCTCTGCTTGTGTCCGCATGTCCTTGCATTTGTTGTATGCAAGCCCTTGGCCATTTTTCAAGTCTTCTTGCTTCCATCCTCCATGTACTCTTGCGTTCAACATATTTAAGCCTTCTATATGTGTTTGGTATTTTGGTCACCTTTTTGGATAATTTAGTATTAATGTTTTCCACTCTTTGCTCCAATATCCTTACTTAGGATTTTTCTTCTCTATTTAACCTCTTACTTTAGATTTAGTGTTAAGGTCTTACATTTGCAAACTTTTTGCTCTTGACCCTATTTAGAAAATCCTTCTGGTTGAGACATGTAGATACTCTCTTCAAGATAGCCATTCAGAAAGGATGTCTTGACATCCATTTTCCATATTTCATAATCATAAAATGCAGCAATGGGCAAGAGTATTCCTATTGACTTTATCATGACAACCAGAGAGAAGGTTTCTTCATAGTCTACCTCCTCTCTTTGGGTAAACCCTTTTGCCACGAGTCTTGCTTTGTAGGTCTGTACCTTACCAGCTTGGCCTCGTTTTCTTTTATAGATCCATTTGCAACCAATGGGGTTTACCCCTTCAGGTTGACCTATAAGATCCTAGACAAAATTGAAGTACATAGACTCCATTTCAAGGTTCATGGCTTTAATCCATTGATCTTTGTCCACATCATTCATTGTTTGTTTGAAAGTCAATGGATCCTCTAAGCCATCATATGGTATGATGACTTGAGTTGCAATTAAACCCATGTACCGGTCAGGCTGTTGCACAACCCTCCTACTATGTTAGGGAATTCTCAACTCTTGAGAAGAATGTGAAGTACTAGTTTCACCAACAACTCTTGTTGATGGATTTGTCGTTTCTCTGGACATTTCTGTTATTACTAGCTTACTGCGAGGTTGATGATTCTTCATGTGGCCTCCTCCAGGAAAGTTGCATTTGTCGATACAAATATCTTGTCTTCCTGAGGATTGTAAAAAAAACCACCTTTCGTTTCTTTAAGGTAGCCTACAAATAGACATACTTTTGAACAACATTCCAACTTCTTAGGATTTTGCACCAACACATGTGCTGGGCAACCCCAGATTCTGAAGTGATGTAAACTTTCTTTATGTCCTCTTCAGAGCTCGTAAGGTGTTATAGAAATACTTTTCGAGGGAACAATATTCAAAATGTACACTACAGTTTCAACTGCATGTCCCCAGACAGAATTTGGTAACTGAGCATAACTCATCATGGAACGAACCATGTCCAACAAGGTTCCGTTTCTCCTTTCTGCCATATCATTTTGTTGAGATGTGCTAGGGGCTGTGAGTTGAGACTGAATTCCATGTTCTATCAAATAGTTTTGGAATTCCAAGTTCATATACTCACCACCCCGATCTGATAGAAGTGTTTTAAGCTTTTTACCTGATTGGTTCTCAACCTCAACCTTATATTCTTTGAACTTTTCAAATGTTTCAGACTTTTGATGAATTAGGTAAATATGCCCATACCTTGAATAGTCGTTAACAAAGCTGATGAAATATTCATACCTTCCTCTAGCTCTAACATTCATAGGACCACAAAGGTCTGAATGTACGAACTCTAAGGGTTTTTTGGCTCTAAGACCTTTTCCAAAAAAATATCTTTTAATCATTTTACCCTCAAGACATGATTCACACGACGGTAATGAACTGTCTTCTAACTGTTTTAGATGACCGTTCTTAACCAAGCTCTCAATCTTGTTGAGATTTATGTGACCAAGTCTCAAATGCCAAAGATAGACATTTAGAGAAACTTTCCTTTTCTTATTATGCGTTTCAACTGTTTTAAACATCTCTATATTCAAATGACCTTTACCTCAGTCGGTTTTAACAAATACAAGTTATTTTCTAATATTGCGAAACAAAATTTGATATTCTTTGAAGTAATGAACACTTCATCATTTTCGAAAAAAAAAACTTATAATTTTGTTCCAACAAACAAGAGATAAATATTAGATTCCTTTTCATAAAAGGAATGTAATAAACATTTTTAAGTAAAATGTATCTATCTCCTATAGATAACTTCATATCTCCCATTGCTTTAGTTGAAACAACCTCCTCAGTCTCTACCTTAAAGATTGCTTCGCCTTCTGTAAATTGTCTCTAGAAACTTGTTTTCTGTGGGAAAGTACAGATATGATAAGCGACACCTAAATCTATTATCCAGGTTCTATCGTTTTCCACTAAACACGCTTCGATAACAAGTAACTCATATTTATCTTGTCGTTCAAATTTTATTTTCTCATCTATTGAGTTCAAAATTTTAGATGAGTTGGGAGATCAAGGACAATCCTCTGTTAAAACCTTTTAGAACCATAAACTGCTAGTATTTTGTACGTTGAATTGATTTTACTGTTAACTAATTCAGAAGCGAGTATTCTAGAAGAATTCGACATGCTGAAAATTTTAAACAAATTCTAATTTAGTAAAACTACACCTAAATCCAAAATCAAGTTTTAGCAAAATAAGTAATAATGTACCCATAACCATTATTTACTTGTAACGATACTATAGTGAGTCAGAATAAGTGCTACCGAGGGGTAGTCAAATACTTCTTCACTAAAACAAAATAATTTTGACCAAATACTATCTCCAGAATAAATCTTATTTCTATAGTCGTTTAGTTACCGTTTTTGGTCAAAAATGACTAACACTTTAGTAATTTTGTAAGTATACCCTTCTTTTTCAGACTTCAGAGGTCGGCTCCAACGATGCTACTGAAATGGAGAGTCAAGGTTGGCAATGGCCTAAGAAATCCTATCCATTTTTGGAGTTTGAGTTATTTCGAATCCTATATTACAACCTTTCGAGGGGATAGCCGTCATTAAACGACTAGCAAGGGCCGCCTAAAGCAAACTAGCAGGCGCAACATAGGAATCTCACTGTTCAAACTAATGGAAGAGACCGCAGGATAGGTTGACACATATCCTTCATCCATTTACTATGAACTACTTCCCCTATTCACCTTGCTCTTGACTCATACAAACACTTTTTGAATGGAGGTCACTCCTAGGGTGACACGAAGTGTCATATGAATCTCGCGGTGTAAACTTTTTGGGGACGTGAAAGTTAAAATCAATGTATTATATACTTGATTTTTATTTGAACGACTTCCTCTTATTCACCTGAATCTTGATTTATGCAAATACTTTTCGAATGGAGGTCACTCCAAGGGTGACACGAAGTACTGCTTAAATCTCAATTGTGAACTCTTAGGGATGTGAGAGATAAAGAATAACGTATCGTAAATGTTATTAATCTCCCATTAAAGTGTTCTAATAAATTTATCATATAATTTATTAAACTCCCATTGAAGTGTTCTACTATTAATTTGGGTATATTTATATTTAGGTTCATTTCGACTAATTAAACAATCTTAAGTCTATGTGGTTTATCCAAGTATAAAACTTATAAATGGATTTTAACCTACAATGTCTAGGTGATAAACCGTTTTATTATCTCACACCGCTTACCTACACTTATAAAACCGATTAACAACGCTCAATTATTCGACCATAATCCCTAGGTAGGAGGTGTTCTATAGACTGTCAACTTAAAAATCCCTAGCCTTAGACAAGATTATATATCGGTTGAGTTTGTAACTGAGATTTATAAGATAGCGACCTATTTATCTATTAAAATAAGTGTTTAACTTACGTGAGCATACAACTTATCTTTGTTATGGATTTTAATGTCTAATTCAATTTTATAACAACTTATAAAAGTTAAATATGCTTTTACATTCACAACATACATCAAAGGCATTCAAATTTAATATAACAGTTATATTAAATAACAGAAACCCTAAACATGCATTCTATACATTATAACAATTTATAACATATATATGATGCATGTAACATGCTTCCTATAGTGGGATTTTAAATTTAAATGACATACTATATGCACAAACATGTTTAAATTTAAATACAACATGCATAATTATTTAAATAATACTGATATGGTTCAACTTTGGCATCCTAAGCAAGCAGAAATAACTAGTTTATTACAAAACAGGTCCAAAAACAGCTTCAAGTTGGTGTAGAATCACTCAAATCGACTCGACTGCTCAAACCAGACCTTCAAGGCATCAAAATGGGTTGAACCGGTCCAAAGATGGTTGAACCAGGCTAGATTGGAGCTGAATCGGTCGAACCAGAACTCTCCCGCACGAACTGACTCGAACTGTGCGTTGCTTGGCTGGGATGAATAGCATTGCAATGCTCATCCCAACGTTGCAACGCCTAAGCGCAGCGTTGCAATGCTGCCTGGGCAGAAAGCACTCCAACAGTACTCCACGACCTTACTTGCTTCAATCTTCAAATTATAACCTAATTTGGACTCTAATGACTCCAAATAAATTACAGACTCTAGAGCACACATATAAGCTCATCAATCAAGAGTCAATTGCAAATTCAATTTGGAAATCAAAGAGAATTCTAATGCCAAAGCTGGGAAACATCCATATCAGTCCATAAACATGCAATTTCAGAAATTCACCTACCAAAACTCAAATTAACGTTAATTGAGTGCTTAAATCACGCTATGATACTAATTGATAGGATATACTAGCATGCATCAGAAGCAAACAGACTCAATAAGCACTCTAATTACATCTAATTTGAGTTCTAAAAGCATGCTTCAACAAGAAAAATTGAAAAGGGTTTCAATTTACATACCTTTGATGAATTCTTCCAAATTCAAGCTACTCTCCACTCGAATTCAACTTGAAATCGACAGTGAACCGCCAAGAGATCTTCTCTACTATTCTCAACCTTGAATTTGAGTGGCGGTACTCGAATTTGAGTGAATTTGTGAGATTATTTTTCTAGGTTTTAGAGGGAGAAGAAGATGATGCAAAAAACAATTTTTCCAACTTCAAATTCTCATTCTTCTTCTTTAATTCTGTGTGTTTTATCACTCTTCATCATGCAGGCACTCACCAACAACAACATTGCCAGCAACTGCTTGAAGATGTAAGTGGAATTGTGTGTGATTGCATGAAGAACATCTCATGTTTGGGTGTTTTGTGGGAAAAACCCACTTAGGCTTTAATTTTTCAATTTTCAAATTTTAAATTCAAATTTTAATTAATTCTTTAAATAACTAAAATTTGATTTGATTAATTCATAATTAATCAAATTTAAAAAAACAAAATCCAATTTCTTAAATTGGATTAAAATTGAAAATTAATATGATTTTTAATTAATTAATCTAATTTAATATCAAATATTAAATTAATCACACAACTAATATTAAACATGACGTAACTAATATTTAAATTATTTAAATATAATTAACACTCCAATTACGTTTAATTTCAATAAATTAAACGTTTATCATATCGAATATAATTATACAAACCTTAATTTCAATTTGAACATTTTCAAATTGAAATTCAATTTAAACAATTCAAATTGATATTATTTCAAATTCACTCAATTTAATAATTCAAGGTGTTCATGTTTTATGAGCTCGTAGAGGGACCTTACGGACTTACAGATCATGAGCTCCAACGATTTAAGACTAATTGACTAATACTCTTTAGACCAAATTAATCAGTATTCGTTAACTATCAAGTCACATCACTATAGTTCAATAGTTGCACTCTCCTTACTGTAGATATATTTGTGTTCACATGATTTAACCATAACCAGTAAGTCGACCCTTCACAGATTGTTTGTAATAAAGGCTGGGTTGATATGCTGTTTTACCTCCGATATTACATCTTGCTCCTTAAGTTCCACTGATTCTCTAATGAACAATTGGTTTGTGTTCCAATCACTAAATCGGATCCCCTCGGGCCAATGAGAGGGTGTGGCCCTTTGTTCAAGAGCTGAATTCAGTACTTAAGAGAACAATCTTTCTTCTATCCCTAAATCGGGTAGGTGTGAACTTCTTATTACACTCTATGTCCCCAGTTATCTACCCGAACTTACCCTGAAATAGAAGGCTTATTGAGCTTGCATTGTTGAACCAACTTTCACCTATGCAAATCTAAGGATAGTCCCGAATAAACAGGAGTTCATAGTTAGCTCAGGATTAAGATCGAGTTGCCTAAGTCATTAAAGCGAAATAGTTAGTCTTAAAAAGTAAACAGTGTTATAAAGTAAAAGTGACTTATTTCTTAGTTCGATCTTATGGAAACTCATTGCATAGGACGCCCTCACTCCTCATGTGATTACATGAACGAATTAGGATCACTTTGTTTGTAGCACCTTTACAACAATTTATAACCGCTACAGAGTAGGTCGCATCCAATAGTGTTACCAGAATAAGGCACCCAACCTTATTCGTATACTATAGACCATTTTGGCTATTTACTCGAACTTGATCCATCTTTATGTCTTTACATAAAGTTCAAGTATTTATGTAATAGCCATGGATATTCGTTTATTGGATTTAGACTTTATGAATATAGTTTAAAGATTCAATAACAACTTTATTGAAGAAATGTTGAATACCATCTTTATTCATAATAGAATATGTTTAACTCTATAAACTGCGAGTTTTAGGACATACAACCCAACAGCCTCCATCAACAAAATTTTTATATCTGCCACTGCATGCATGCCCTGACCCTGACCCTGACCCAAAGCATCATCTTAGGCCCATTTTAGGCCTAAGGGGAGATGCTCAGCCCCGACCAAACCAAACATGAAACTAGGCACAACCCTCGCTCCATAGGTTATCTAACTATCCTAAGGCGACTATGAAACTCTAGGAGCCAACCTAAGTCAACTTTCTCATAAATACATCAATATAACTTCATATGAGGTAGCTTGAGTTCTATTATAAAACTCTCTAGTTTCCATAGTCTTTCACAATCTAACTTAAGCATTAGATGTGTGACAAATAACACATCGATGTGTATGTTTTTTCTTTTGCAGATTACATTCTTCTCCTCTTCAAACAAATTTATTTATAGTGTTATGTGAATGCCATGTACGTTTCCCTATCTAAAATTTGGCATCGACCGTTAGAAACCCAAAAAGGGGTTACTTAATTTTAAATAAACTCAAGAACGGACCAAGACACATAATTGTTGGGTTTAATCGAACATTTGATGTAATCACTTAAAATGGGGAGAGTCCCTACCCATTTAAGTGAGACTCTTCAATAGATTTAAAGAACCTTTCTTAGAAAACCGAGAAACAGGAGATGATAAGAAATAAATATTAAAAAATAAAAATTTTATCCTCTTTCTCTTCTATCCGGCTCCTTGCTATTTAATTTTGTTTTCTTATTATCCTAAATTAACGTTTATTGATGTTTTAGCAGGTATATCGATAGTATATTTGATATACTTATATCTAGTATATCAGTCATATTTAATATATCAGTTGACTAGTATACCTAACATAAAATATATAATTTTTATAATCCATATATCAAAATCGTCATATTTATTAGTCAAGCGCTTGTGCATTTGTTGTTCTTGTAGACTTTGATACAGTAGATAAGTTATACAATCGATATAACAAATATCATTCATATAAACCAACAAGTGTTCATGCATTTACTATTATTAGCATTTGACCACGTGCATAGCATATGTGTTTAATAATTTTAAATACTTTTGAGTGAAATATTGTCTAATACTACTATTTTTTTAATTACTTAAGATTAATTTTATGCATTCATTTAATAAGTTCAAATTTAATTTGTTCAATATTTTTGTGACTTTATTATACAGGATATCTATAATGTTTGTGTTTTTATTTTCAATTTGATATTTATTTTTCTAAATGAAGGTTTGAAGTTCTTTGTATAATATTTCTCAATTTTAGTCTCTCTTGTGGTGAATGTTGAAATTAACCAATAATAAATTTCTGTTCAATGGCGTATTATTTAGTACATCAACAAAAATTTAGATGAGATCAGAGACTAAGTGAAGAGAAGGTAAAAAAAGAAAAAAGAAAAAAGAAAAAGAAAATGAAAATTCAAAACTTTTACCAATTTATTATTTCTTCAAAAGTTAAGTTGTGAACCTAGAAAATTCCCCTCCTATTATTATTCTTTTTTGTCTGAATTGTTAAATTTTTATCCCGCAATGCATATATATATTTTTTCATTTAAAAAACTTTATTTTAAAATGTTTTGGGCGAAATGTTATTAATTATAATAATTTTATGAACAAAATTTATTTTTACATATAATTAAAACCAAATCTTATATATCCTTTTAGTTGGTTTTTATTTCACTAGTTAAAAGAACGAATGCTTTTTCTAATTTCATTTTCGAAATTCATGGTAGTTGTATATTCCACCTTTTCATCTATAGTCGTTTAAATTAGGAGTGTTAACCAAATTTGATAACCCGAAAAGGTCAAAATTTTATGTGTCGGTTTGGTTCATGGGTCATATAAAATAACCCATACCAACTCGAAGCAATCCAAACTTATTACTTATTTTAAAGAATATGTTTTTTTTTACTTATGATACAATTATATATACATATATTAATTTTAATTTTATTTAATTTGATGACTTGTTTTTTATTATTTATTCTCCAACAACTTTTAAGAATAATTTTTTAAGCACTTTGAAAAGAAGATTATCATAATATAAATTAAAATTGAGTTGTTAATCTTAACTAAATATATAAAAATAATTATATAAAATTTTTACATGTTAACATTTTACTTATTTTAAGAACAATAATTTAAATAAATGATCCAAATAACCTAAACCAACGCAACTAAAATGTTTCATGGTTGGATCAGATTAGGTTGAATTTATTATCTATAATCCATAATCTATAATATGAACACTTTTGTCCCTTCTTTATTTTACTGATTTACAGAAAATGACATTAATTATGAGTGATTATTAATTATTAATTATAATATATTAATTAATTAATTATCAATGGTAAGTGCAATGGAAATTCAAACATGGGAATGTAAAAGGCTTGTCCTACTTTAGAGATTTTTAATTTCCTTTAATTTAATTGTTTTAGAATTCGAAGAGTTTAATAACTCTCAACTTCTACTACTATAAAAATAGGATCTTTGATCATCATATTTCATCAACCTAAAATCTAAAGGTTTATTCTTTTGTTTTTGTTCTCTCCTAACTTTTTCAATATTCAAAGCATCTCAAGATGTTGATATATTCAAGTCGCAAATAATGTATATGCGTCTCTATATCTTGAATCTAAATATTGTGATGTTACAACTCAATTTTGAGAGAGCTGAATAAGAATACCAGGCGTTTTTTTTTTTTTTTTTTTTTTTTTTTTTTGTACATGCTTACTCATGTTGTGTGCTTCATTATTATTACTAGTCTATGATGCACTCCCTTGTATAAAAAATAAAGTATAAATGATCTATAAATAGTTATATATATATTGTATAAAATGGCCTATGATGGGTCAAATTTCTCCACATTTTGCTCCCTTTATGTTTTAAATAAATACAAAATACAAATATTCTCTCATCCACATTGATCTCTCTTCTATCTCCCATCCATCCAAATTCTCTTTCACTAAACTTTATGGTTATAATTAGATATCTTAAACTTTATGATTATAAAAAGAAAACAATGATCAGAAATGATAAAAGAAAGAACTAACCTTATAATACTTAAAAATATTGTTCCTATTCTGTTATTAAAAATACTAATTACATTATATTAAATAAAAAAAATACACTCCACACACTCACATTGACATGAACAATACTAATATTTTCTTAGTTATGATAACATATTAATTTAAATCGTTAAAAAAAGCTTAAATAAGGAATTTAAAGATAATAATGAAGAGATTGAATCGCACAATAAAAGCGACGGATCACTTTGCTTCAATTTTGTTTTAAAATTACAACACAGAAAAGAAGAAACATACATCAATATGTAGTAAGTTAAGCATGAAATTAGAGGGAAGAAGATACATACCTTTGAAGAACTGTTCTTCAAACTTCTCTAAG
Organism: Benincasa hispida; assembly: GCF_009727055.1. Lineage (NCBI taxonomy): Eukaryota > Viridiplantae > Streptophyta > Magnoliopsida > Cucurbitales > Cucurbitaceae > Benincasa > Benincasa hispida. The sequence goes on from NC_052357.1 coordinate 56,342,312, forward strand.
GTCTTAACAATTCCTTGAACTGATCTTCCATGAACAGTATTGTGACACCACCAAAAGGTCTTCATTGCTATTCTCTTGGCAATGACTAGTTTGTGGGAACCATCTTTTGAAAGAGAGAAAGAATCTTGTTGTGGAGGAGATTTCTTTTTATAGAGAACTCTTTTTCTAAAAAAACTTGAGAGAGATGATGAGAAGATTGATGGAGATAGGAGGAGGTGATAGATGGATATGGGAGGAGGGGGTTTTTCTCTACAATAACCAACTCAATATGATAAAAAAAAAAAAAAACTTCCTCTCCCAAAAGATCACCCACTTCCTATTTATTTAATTAAAATTAAATTCATTTAATCAAATCAAATAATAAATTGATCAAATTAATTAATTGACATTTTAATTAAATATCTCATATTTAATTAAATGTAAATTTAAATCATATTCAAATGCACATCTCTCTCATATCCTATAGTTTTAATATGAATCTAATTCATATTAAATTTTAACCTATAGTTTTAATATGAATCTAATTCATACTATTTTGATATTTGATTCATATTTGAATATATTAAATCTCCTTTTATTATAAAGTTTAATTTTGAATCTTATTCAAAATTAACTTTATATTATAATATAACTATATACATTATAATAATTGTATCATAAACAACTAATGTTATTCCCTTAAATAACTTAAACAATTCAAATTCTTCCAAAACTATCGGTCCTTGTTTACCCATTATGAGCTAATAAAGGGACATAATGAATCTACAGAGTAGAAGCCCCAATGATCCGACATTAACTAATTAAACTCTTTAATTATGTTAATGAACATTCATTAACTGTGGGTCACTCCATTAAAAACCCATAGCCGCACTCTTTGCACTGTAAAATGTTTACGCTTCTATGGATTTAACTATTATAGTAAGTTGATCCTTCACGAGCAGCTCATAATTACAACTGGATCAAATTATTGTTTTACCCCTGTAATTACCTTTTACTTCTTAAGTACCACTCATCGCTCGAATGAATAGTCTGTTTATAGTCCTACCATAAACCTTGTCCTTCTTGGGCCAATGAGAGGAGGGGGGAGGGTACCCTTTATTCAAGATCCAAAATCAGCACTTAAAGGAACTAATCCTCTACTTACTCTAAAGATGAGAAGGAGTGGATTTTATCTGGTGTAGCTAATTTTCCAACTCTCTACTCGGACATATCCTCAAAATGGTAGGCTTATTGAGTCGACGATGAAGGAACTCTTAACAAAGAGACCCATGAGTGGAAGCGAGATCGTTCCAAATCCCATTTTGACAGAACATACACATTTACAATCATACAGTAATAATTATGCACAAACTCTAAATTACAGGATGCCAAAAAAGGGAAATATTAAGGTTCAAGAGAACTTACCCTTGAAGAACTATTCTTCACGTTCCCTCGAACTTACTGCATGATCGTTCACCAACACGAACATCACGCCTCAGCTATCTCCTCGAACAAGCACAAACAACACTCGTCCCTCAAATAGAAAGTAGACACCACCAGAAGGCTACCTTGGTATTCTCAGAGTGAGAATCCAAGAGTTGTGTGCTCTGCAGGATTTGGTAGAGGGTAGGAGGAATTTTACAGATCGTATAGACGATTGAGTAAGTGGGAGATGACTATAGTCTATCGTATAGACTGATACCCGATCGTTTAGAAAACAAGAGACTATCGTATAGAAAACTTTTACACGATCGTGTATGCTCTCAAGCTATTATAGAGCTAATTCTTTTGATTCCATGATTCTCAATCGCCTAATGATCGCTCTTGTGTAAAAATGAAAACGATTTTCATTTTATCCATTAGTTACCATAACTGGTCACAACTTCCCACTAAGTTGGTTATTGGGAGAAAAAAATCAGAATCAATTATCCCATAATTGATTTAATTATAAATATATAATATATTCATAACCTATAGTTTTAATATCATATCTCATGCAATATATAAACCATAATTCTTTTTCTCCCTTATAACATTTAATAATAATTCCTCAATCTAATGTATCTAATACATTAAGTCAATTATATCTCATATAATTGATGCAATTTAATTATATCATATACAATCAAATTTCTTCTTGTTAATTTGAACATTTCAAACTAACTTAAAAACTGATTCTCAATGAATCCATTGAGCTACCAAGGGGACTTTATGGACCTGTAACTTGAAGCTCCAACGATACATGAATAACTGACTAAACTCTTTAATCACGATATCCACCATTCGTTAACTGTCGGGCATTCCACTAAAGGTCGACATCTGCACTTTTCGCGCTACAAATATATTTCTGTGTCCATTGGATATAACCAATCAACAGTACGATGACCCTTCACAAATCGCTCGTAAGTACAGCTAGGTCAATTTACCATTTTTTCCCTGTAATTACATCTAACTTCTTAAGTACCACTGATTCCTCTAATGAATAATACATCATAGTCCTACTATGAGTAAATCCTTCTCGGGCTAAGAGAATGTGTGGTGCCACATTGTTCAAGTCCCGGAATCAGCCCTTAGCAATTTATCTACTTACCCCTAAATCGGGGAAGGAGTGAATTTCGTCTTGTGTAGTTGAGTTCCCCAGCTCCCCAATCAGACGAATCCCCAAAGAGGTAGGTTTGAGTTGGCGATCTGGTCATTCGCACCTATACAAATCAAAGGACCACCTTCATAGGTAGGAGTTTCGAACTTACTCAAGATTAAGGTCATGTTACCTATGGTCATCTTAGTGAAATGAAAGTCTCTATCATGAACAGTGTTATATAACGAGACTAAACATTTCGTGGTCCGGTCTTATACAAACTTTTTTATATGGAGCATCCCCACTCGCATGTTTAATACATGAATGGTCAGGATCAGACCATTTGTAGCACTTTACAACACTTGTAACATCTACAAAGCGAGCCACACTCGTAGCATCAACAGGATAAGGTTTCCCTTCTTTATCCATGTACTACAAACCATTTAAGTTATCACTTAAAGCACGATCCACTTGTATGTCATCACATACATGTTTAAGTTACAATGATAACCAGGGATCTTAGTTTATTGGTTTGTGATTAGTGCAACTAAAATATCTCATATATCAAAGACTGTAGTGAAGAAAATATATCATATTATTATATCACATAATGTTTGTTCATACAGGTGTTTACAAACTACTATACCCAACGAGATTTAGGGCATCAACCCCAACAGACGACTCGACCATTTTCACGCATAAAAATCAAAAGATTGGCCTCATAGACAAGAATCCATATCTCACTCAGGATTGAGATGGAGTTACATGGTTATCCTATGAAACATTAATCTCTTCAATCAACAGTGTTACAAAGAGAGATTAAATATTTTGCGGTCCAATCTTATACAAACTCTTTGTATAGGATACTCCCACTCGCATGTCTCCACATAAACAATTTGGATTACATTGTTTGGTAACACTTAAAATATTTGTAACACTTACAAAGTGAGTCATATATCCATAATGTTACTAGGATAAGACACCCAACTTTATCTATATACTATAGACCCTTTAGGTTATTATTTGAATATGATTCACCTATATGTTTACTATATACTATTCAAATATAATGAAATAACCTTAGATTTTTTTCCATAATGGATAACTAATTATTGCGTATTTAAAATAATCAACTATTATATCAAACAACCATTTTAACTACGAGGGTTTAGGGCATAAATCCAAATAAACAATACATCTTATTTTTCTTTTAAAAATTAAAACTAAGGTGTATTTTTTAAATTAAAAAAATACATATTATTTTTTAATCAAAGAATAATAATGAATTTTTTACGAGATAAAGAATAATAATTTTTCTTAAAAAAAAGCCCATGTAAATAAACATATAAATTAAGAACATCTTAAACTAAAAAAAAAAAAATCTTTATAGTTACATCATAATTAAAATAAAAGACAATAAAATTTTAATTAAAAAACTTACATAAAAATGTATTAAATTTTACTGTAACAAAATAAACTTGTACGTCAGAATGAATAATCAAAATCTTAAATATTGTTTTTTTAAAACCGTGCTTAAATACTTTTAAAACTATTGGTAAATAAAAGCAAAAAACACAGGTTAAATATGAACAGTTCTACCTTCTATTTATTTATAAGATTCTAATGATACATCATGGAATTTAAAAGGGTTTGAGATGCTAAAAATTTTGCTTATTGTTATTATTATTTTTTAAAAAAGACTTATTTTACATCCTTAATTGTTTTTTCTTTTTTTTTAGTACGATAGAGGTAGTTGATTTGAACCATAAATCTCTTGGTACCTAATATTGTCAATTGAGTTATGCTCAATTTGACTCTTAATTGTTTTTCTTTCATTGTAATTTATTGATCTAGAGTTTTTGTCATAGTAAAAAGGTAATTTTTTTTTTTTTTTAAAGAATGGTGCATAAATGTAAAAGTCTTATTTTTGTCGCTTGTATTCTTTTATAGTTGACTTTTTTTTTCTAAAAAAAAAAGGCAATACACAACATTTCTTTAGATTATAGTTGAATTTGTATTCAACGTTTTCATCAAACTAAAACTTAAATTAAATATATGATCAAATAAAATTGAAATACCACGTACATGTTGGGAATGTCCTAGAACTCGCAGTTTGTGTTAAACATTCTGTTTTATCAATAACAATGACATGTTGATTTTGCATCTTATTATGAAAATCCAATAAACACATCCTTGGCTATAGTCTGAATACTGTAACTTTATGTAGTGACATAAACAGGATCAAGTTGATAGCCTAAATGGTCTAATAAATATATGGATAAATTGGGTATCTCATCCTGGTAACACTATTGGATGCGGCCCACTCTGTAGTTGTTACAAGAAGTTGTAAGGTGCTACAAACGATGTGATCCACAAAATCGTTCATGTTGAGACATGAGAGTGGGAGCATCCTATGCAATGAGTTTGCATATAGATTGGACCATGAAAATAGTCACTTTTCTTTATAACGACCGTTTACTGTTAAAACTGACTATTTCATTTATTATATAACCTAGGATAACTCGATCTTAATCCTAAGCTAGCTATGAACTCCTGTTTGTTCGGAATTATCCTTTGATCTGAAAATGGTGAGAGTAGTCCAACAGCACTGCTCAATAAACTTACCATTTTGGGGATAAGACTGGATGAATAGTTAGGGACATAGCCTTGCAAGATGGAATTCACTCCTACCCTATTTAGGGTTAGCAGATAGGTTGTTCTCTTAAGTACTGATTCCAGGTCTTGAACAATTGGGGCCTCGCCTTCTCATGATAGAGAAAGGATTTGATTCATAGAGATTATGAATCAGAATTGTTCATTAGAGGATCAGTAGAAACTTAAGGAACAAGATGTAGTCACAGGGGTAAAACGGTATTTTTGACCTAGCTGTGATTACGAACAACCTGTGAGGATCGACTTACTGATTATGGTTATTAAGTGGACATAATATATCTACAGTAAGGAGAGTTCAAATATGGGCTATAATGGAGTGTCCCATTAGTTAACGAATTGGGGTTAGATCAGACTAATGAGTTTAGCCGATTAATCTCGAATCGTTGAAGCCCATGATCTGTAAGTCCGCAAGGTCCCCATACTAGCTCGTAAATAGATAAGCTTTAGGGTAGCTTGAGAAATTAATTCGAAATATTCAAATTAAATGGAACAAGAGAATAAATATTTAAATATGATTTAAATATATAACGATGATTATTGTGCAAAAATTAATTTAATATTTGATATTAAATTAATTTAAGAAAATCAAATTTTAAATTAAAATGATTTAAAAGTCATTTTGTATTTTAAATAGAAAATGGAAATTCGTTTTGCATGGATTGCATAAAGTGGAAAAAGAGTTTACTCCATTATCATCATCTTTATGCTCACACACAAAGCATTTTCTTCTCTACTTTGATTCTCCAAAGTAGATTGGAGTTGCATGTTACACACAAAGCTGTAAGCCATGCACTCCATCTCTTTGCATGTTCATCAAATATATATAAAGAAGATTGGAGTTGTTGGAGAGGGGAGAGAATACATAATTTCGAGAGAAATTTTTCTGAAGAAGAAGCTGTCTTCTTCAGTCAAGCTACTGTGAGTTTCTCTGGTTTCTTCACATCTTCCAGCTATTCTTGAGTCCCACAACTTTGCCTAAAGTTCCAAGAGCATAGTAAGGAAGGCTTTGAGGTGGTTCACGTTGATAACAAGTGAAGACAACAACTGAACAACTGTTTTTTTGGAGAGTTCATCAAATGTATGTTCATAAAACCCATATTTTGAGAAGAGCATGCTTTAGTTTTTGCTAAAATTAGTGAATTAGAAAGCTTACGGATCCTTGATACTTCCGCTGCATGTTGTTTTACTCTTTCAGTAGAAAACTAGTTTAATAAGGATTATTTGGGTTGAAAAAAACTTATAACTCGAACAATTGAGTTAGGTCTAACAGTTAGAAAATATAAAGAGATAGAAATGGTATCGTTTACCTTTTCGTTATGTACGATTGAGTCGTGTGGTTAAACGATGTAAGACAAACCTTATCGTTTATCTTGTCATACTAAACGATGGAGCATCGGAGACTAAGCAATAATGATATCGCTTACCTTATCGTCTATCTTGTCGTAATAAGTGATGGAGCCTCGAAGACTAAGCGATAGTGATATCGCTTACCTTATCGTCTACCTTGTCGTACTAAGCGATGGAGCTTCAGAGACTAAGCGATAGTGATATCGTTTACCTTATCGTTTACCTTTGTCGTACTAAATGATAGGATGCTGGCTCTACACGATGGAGGCTGTCGTCTACCCTTTTGTTGTACACGATGGACTCTAAACACTAAATGATGAATGATATATTCAATCGTTTAGCTGATCGTTGTACACGATGAAGTCAAATTACTAAGCGACAGACAGAGAGATTTTAACTTTGCTTTTTCGTATTCATCATATATATTGAAAAGGGGCAGTATGCCCGATTTATATACTGTTCCCTATTTTAAGGATTCAAAGAATTAAAAAATTATATACTAAACAACTAATGAAATGAGGACACATGATCCAATACATGAAGAAAGAATATTTGTTTGTTATCACCAATCCTAACAGAAATTTGGAGCACTAAAGGAATAATTTTTCATGACTCTCCACAGTGACATGGAAACCTTCAGCTGATGTGTCTTCTTGACTCCTCCTTGGTTGCTGATATGGCATTTTCTTTAACATCCCCCTTCAAACTTGTGGGGAGTTCCAACTATCCTAAGTTTGGACCTTAAGTTGAAGAATTGAGAGTGTGTCAATGGTTTTGTGAGGCAGTGAACTAGCTGATCCGACGAAGGAACATACCTGATTTTAAGTTTCCCTTTGAGGATTAGATTTCTGACAAAGTGAACATCAATTTCAATGTGTTTGGTCTAAGTGTGGAAGACTGGGTTGTTGGCTAAGGCCCCTGCACTCACATTGTCACACTAGATTATTGGTTTGGCTGAATGAGACTACTGTGTTTCACTTAGTGGTTGTTGAAACCAAAAAAATTCTGAAGTTGTGTAGGCAAGGGCTCAATACTCTGACTCAGTACTTGATCGAGCTACTGCTGTTTGCTTCTTTGAGGACCAGGAGACAATATTTCCACCAATAAATACAAAGTATGTAGCTATTGACTTTCTATTATAAGCAATTCTACCCAATCTGCATCTGAATAAGCTGATACTTCAAGTGAATGACTCGGTTGAAATAGTAGGCCATAATTCTTGGTGCCACTAATGTATCGAAGAAATCTCTTTGTTGCTTGCCAGTGAGCATTTGTGGAAGCTTTGAGGAATTGACTAGATGATTCACCATGTAAGTGATGTCCGGACGGGTGTTGGTTAGGTACTGGAGAGCTCCAATTGTGCTTCTATACAAAAATGGGTCAGTGAAAGGAACTCCCTCATTGATAGATAGATGTTTGCCTAAGTTGCTGGGTGAGGCTGCATATTTCAGATCTGAAAGGCCAATCCCTTGTAACAGATCATCAACATATTTCAACTGATTCATTATAAACCCATGCTTCAAATATTGAATTTGGATACCTAAGAAGTAATTCAGCTTTCCTAGGTTTTTGAGAGCAAACATGTTATCCAAAGTAGCCACTAATCGAGAGATCAAGTGGTTGTTGTTTCCTATAATTATTACATCATCCACATAGACAAGGAGCAATATAGTTGAAACTTTTGAGTTAAGTATAACAATGATGTATCCGCCTTCAAGTTGGTGAATCCCCAACTAATTAGAGTATTGGTGAATAGATCATTCCAGGCCCGAGGGGCTTGTTTCAGTCCATATATAGCCTTGTTCAGTTTACATACATGATTAGGGAACTTAAAGTTGACATACCCGGGTGGTTAATGCATGTAGACATCTTCTGTTAATTTTCCATTTAGAAAAGCATTGTTGAAGTCAAGCTGACGAATGACCCATCCTTTGGAGACAACAATGCTTAAGACAACTCTGATATTGATGCTTTGACCACTGGGCTGAACATTTCAAAGAAATCAATTCCAAGATGTTGATGAAACCCTTTGGCTACTAGACATGCTTTGTATCTTTGTATTGACCCATCCAGATTTTTCTTTAGTCTAAAAATCCATTTGTTGCCCAACATATTGAAGGATGGCAATGGAGGAACTAACTTCCAAGTCTGGTTGTTGATGAGTGCTTGAAATTCAGTGTCCATAGCTTGCTTCCATTGAGGTGTAGCAAGTGCATCAGACACCCGCGTTGGTTCAGTCAAAGACCAGTCACGTTGAGTAGTGCTTAGCCAAGCTTTTGGTTTGAAAATGCCAGCTTTGCCTCTCGTAATCATTGGATGAGTAGGCTGCAATGGATGAGAGGTGTTAGGAATAGGGGTTGTATGTGAGGTATGCAGAAGGGTGCTGTTAGGTGACTAATTGGAAGGGCTGGCCATGGGAGTTTGGGTGGCTATATGTTCTGGACAGTTGCTAGGCAAGGCATCTGATATTTGGGGAAAGAAGATAGGTTCATTAGGCATAGGGGAGGTGGAAGATGCTGGATTGATATCTGGTATGGAGGTGTTTGATGGTGAGGGACTGTTATAAGGGTTTGAGATAGATTGTGGTGAATGAATGGAGGCACTTTGCAATAGTGGAGTTATGTTGGGAGAGAGGACTTGAAGGCCACTGTTCATTGTATTTTTGTGTGTTGAAGAACCAAGCACCTGACAGCCATAGGAGAAAGGAAAATCAGATTCATTAAAGATAACATTCTTGGAGATGATTACTTTACCATCTTTGTTGAGATATCGATGTCCTTTGTGAACCATGCTTGGACCTGATTAAACACATTTATCAGAGTGAAACTGAAACTTGTTTGGCTGGTATGCTCGAAGACATGGAAAACAGGCGCAACCAAACACTCTTAGTTTTGTAACATCAAGTAGTTTACCATACATCAGTTGTATAGGTGGCTGGTTCTTTAGTACCGGCATGGGAAGACCATTTATCAGATGACAAGCATTGAGAAACGCATCCCACCAATACTGAAGAGGCATTGATGCTTGTGCTAGCAAAGTCAGCCACATCTCTACTAGGTATACATGTTTTCTTTCAACTCTTCCATTTTGTTGAGATGTATAGGGACAAGAAATCTGAGAGGCAATACCTTGTGAGCTACATAACTGATGCAACTTGATATATTCATCACCATTATTTGACTACAGTGCTTTTATGTTTGTTTTAAATTATGTTTGAACAACTTGTAGGAAATGTTTGAAGGCCTGTAGTGTATTTGACTTTTGTTTAAAGGGATAGACCCAGAGATATCTACTATAATCATCAATAAACGATAAGTAATATCTATATCCTTCAGTGGAGTTTGTAGAGGCTGGACCCCATACATCTGAGTGTATTAAATCAAATTTGTGTTGTGAACAAGTCAAAGAATTAGGGAAGGGTAGGGAATGGGCTTTACCAAGACAACAAGGTTCACAAAATTTAATCTCTTCATTCAACTTAGTAGGAAGATTACAAGTTTTCAATATATTCTCCAAAATTTGAAGAAAAGGATGACCTAGTATCCTATGCCACAACCCTTTAGATTCTACTAAGTTTGCTCCACTTTTGGACAAAATGTAGAATTGTTATTTTTGTTCATTGGGTTGAGAAAATAGCTTGCCTCTTTGATATTTATATCAACTGGAATCACCTCTGCTTCATTTAGTTGATATAGTCCATCTTTAAGAGTTCATTTCACCGGTACTTGTCCTGAACATTTGTCCTTAACAACACAACAATCATTATAGAACTCAACAAAAACATCATTATCTTGAACTAGTTTTGATATGCTGTAACACCCCAAATTTTGTTCTTAATGTAATTTCAATATTTTCTAGTATTAGAGAACATTTTTTGAATTTTTGAAATTAAAAATGTAATTATTGTGATTTAATTGCTAAGAAAGGGGTGTTTCAATTTAATGGTTTAATTGGAGGAAAGTTATGAAAATTGGACTTTTAATGTCAAACAAATTAAATTTGAAATTAATGTCAAGAATTAATTTCATTTTGGAAGGAAGGGGTGTTTCAATTTAATGTTTTAATTGGAGGGAAGTTATGGAAATTGGACTTTTAATGTCAAACAAATTAAATTTGAAATTACTGTCAAGAATTAATTTCATTTAAACTTAAAGGGGATAAAACAAAGTGTTATTTGCTTGGGTTGAAGGATTATTTTAGAGTACCTAGATTAATTAAATCCATAGCCTTATTGTGATGAGGAGATCAAGTTGGACAAATTTGAACAAACGAAAGCCTTTGGAGATTAAAAGCATGGAAATTGGCAAAGGAGAATTCTACAAGATGAAAATTCTTAGTGCGAGAGATAAGACTTATGGAGGAGTTAAGTAAATATACTTTAGTAAAGAGATTATATTCCACTTGGAAAGTGGGAAAAAAAAGTATCCAAGAAAGTTTACTCTTTTGGAAATAGAAAGAAATTTAATGTTCAAAACTCCCAGTTAAGTATGGTTTGGAGGTATGATATGAGGGGTTACAAGGAATTTGTTTCGGTGCAAAAGAAAAATATCTCATTATAATGTGGAACTTTAGGAGAATATGAGTTGGATGGAAAGATAGCTTGCATAGGTGATCGGTATAGTTTTTTTTTATAACACAAGAATCTGTTACCAAAATAAAAGTTTGAGAAGGGATAAGCTAAAATGAAGTTATTAGTAACAGTAGATATTCAAGAACTATTGACATGGTATGTTGAGGTTTCATTAGTTAAGAGTTAAACCATTGAGGGCATTAGTAAGATTTAAGGGATTTTGATGTAGTGTGCAAGTTCGAAACATGAGCTAGCAAGACCATTAATTTGATTGAAAAAAGAAATTAATCTAGCTCGAGGTAGACAAAAGTGGTATATGCACAAAAGTAAGTAAGTTGGATCTTCCAATATCACCATTGGCATAAGGGATAGATTGGTAATAAAGTTGAGTTGATAACAAGAAGTTGCTATAGGTGGGTTTGGAGCAGTACAGGATAGTATGTTTTCCCTTGCATGGGCAATGAATTAACTAGCTCTATGGAGTACGAGTAATTCAAGCTAGATTTATGAATCATGAAGATTTTATCGTAAAAACTAACTACAGGGATCAATTACGGTTATTACGAGGTTATGAAAATGTGTTATCAATTGACAGATGCTTTAGCATCTAGGGATTTCAAAACCTCATTTTTAGAGAGAATTTTAGACTCATCCGCAATAGGGTCTAAATAATGATATGTGATTGTTTTAAGGTTAAAGAATAATATGAGGATTGACTTAAGCATTTTTATAGCCCATGACAGTATAGAGCCTCATGATGAGTTTCTCATAAATGTGAGACTTAATTAGACAGAGTTATTCTCAGACATGTAGATCCTAAGAGAGACATCACAGTCGACGCTTCTAGAGTAGAAGCAATATTCAATTGAGCATATTTGTTCTGGTACGTATCTTCAGATGACGCATTATATAGCATGACCAGTTTCTCCACTACACATATGAAGTTTTCCTTGTGACAAAATGGTAAGCTTAGATATATGCTTTTAGTGGATAAGACTTTCTTAAGCTCACGACAGTTTTCATAGTTCTTAGCTTGAGCGTGTTAAAGTATTGTTGGTTTTTAGCATCTTAAGTTTCATAGTTATATATGGAAGTGGTTGTCACACCTCTTTTGATACTAGTTTCAACTATGTCAAACAGTGACTCTCGTTTTACATCTAGTTTTTGAAAGAGTCTCCAATTAGCATTGGGTACTCGATTGGATTTTAATATAGCTTTTCACCTATAGACTGATGGTCAGAAAGAATGTTTGAACCAGACATTGGAGAATATGTCGTGCACTTGTGTGTTAGAGTTTTCAGAGAGTTAAGACTCTCACTTGCATATGATAGAATTAGCATAATAACAGTTATCCAGCTACCATTGGTATGTCGCCGTTTGAAGACCTCTATGGGAAGAGCTGCAGGTCTCCTGTGTGTTGGGATGAGGTAGAAAAGAGGAATTTGCTAGGACTTAAGCTAGTGCAAGCCATGAATGGAGCAATACAGAAGATCAAAGCTCGTATGTAAATAGCTCAGAGCAGACAGAAAAGCTACATCGACGTGAAATGTAAGGACCTAGAATTTGAGACTGGTGATAAAGTGTTCTTAAAGATGGCATCTATAAAGGGGTTTTGAGGTTTAGAAGGAAAGGGAAGCCGAGCCTGAGGTTCATTGAACCTTTCGAGGTCTTGGAGCGAATTGGTCTCGTAGCTTATCTGTTGGCATTGCCTCCATCACTTTCTTTAGTTCATAATGTCTTCCATGTTCGATGCTAAGAAAGTATGTAACAGATCCGTCCCATGTAGTTGACTTTGAGCCATTGTGGTTGAATGGAAACTTGAGTTATGAAGAGAGGCCTGTGCAGATTCTCGCCAGAGAGGTGAAATGTTACGCAATAAGGAAATAGCAGTTGTAAAGATTTCGTGATAGAATCACCAGTTTGAGGAGGCCACTTGGGAATGAGAGGATGAAATGAGGACCTAATACCTAGAGCTTTTTTAGGAATGAACTTTCAAGGACGAAAGTTCTTTTTAAGGAGAGAAGAATGTAACACCCCAAATTGTGTTCTTAATGTAATTTCAATATTTTCTAGTATTAGAGGGCACTTTTTGGATTTTGAAAATTTAAAATGTAATTATTGTGATTTAATTGCTAAGAAAGGGTTGTTTCAATTTAATGGTTTAATTGGAAGGAAGTTATGGAAATTAGACTTTTAATGTCAAACAACTTAAATTTGAAATTAATGTCAAGAATTAATTTCATTTTGGAAGGAAGGGGTGTTTCAATTTAATGGTTTAATTGAAGAGAAGTTATAGAAATTAGACTTTTAATGTCAAACAAATTAAATTTGAAATTAATGCCAAGAATTAATTTCATTTTGGAAGGAAGGGGTGTTTCAATTTAATGGTTTAATTGGAGGGAAGGTATGAAAATTTGACTTTTTATGTCACACAAATTTAATTTGAAATTAATGTCAAGAATTAATTTCATTTTGGAAGGGGGTTATATCACACAAATTTAGTTTTAAATTAATGTCAAAAATTAATTTCATTTTGGAAGGGGTTATGTCATACAAATTTAATTTGAAATTAATATCAAGAATTAATTTCATTGTGGAAGGGGGTTAGTTAAATTCTTTGTGAATTGAAAATTTTAAGGGAGAAAATATAAAGAGATGGAAATGGTATCGTTTACCTCTTCGTTTTGTACGATCGAGTCACACAGTTAAACGATGTAAGACAAACCTTATCGTTTACCTTGTCGTACTAAACGATGGAGCCTCGGAGACTAAGCAATAGTGATATCGCTTACCTTATCGTCTACCTTGTTGTACTAAGCGATGGAGCCTCGGAGACTAAGCGATAGTGATATCACTTACCTTATCGTCTACCTTGTCGTACTAAGCGATGGAGCTTCAGAGACTAAGCGATAGTGATATCGTTTACCTTTGTTGTACTAAACGATAGGATGCTAGTGCTACACGATGGTGGCTGTCGTCTACCCTTTTGTTGTACACAATGGATTCTAAGCACTAAACGATGAATGATATATTCAATCGTTTAGCTGATCGTTGTACACGATGAAGTCAAATTACTAAGCGACAGACATAGAGATTTTAACTTTGCCTCTTCGTATTCATCATATATATTGAAAAGGGGCAACATGCTCGATTTATACACTGTTCCCTATTTTAGGGATTCAAAGAATTAAAAAATTATATACTAAACAACTAATGAAATGAGGACACATGGTCCAATACATGAAGAAAGAATATTTATTTGTTATCACCAATCCTATCAGAAATTTGGAGCACTAAAGGAATAATTCTTCATGATTCTCCACAGTGACATGGTAACATTCAGCTGATGTGTCTTCTTGACTCCTCGTTGGTTGCTAATGTAGCATTTTCTCTAACATCCCCCCTCAAACTTGTGGGGAGTTCAACTATCCAAGTTTATATATTAAAACTTACATTTCACTATCATTTATTACACTTTGAAATTAGTTTGTAGGTTTGAAATTTTAAAAGTAACAAAAAAAACAAAAGTTTATATATTAAAATTTTCTAATCTCTTAATATATAACTCTAAATTGAGATTATAGGTCTAAACTAATTAAAACGAAAAAAAATCTAAAAATATATATATCTAAACCAGTTAAAAGGCAAAAAGAAAGAAGGAAAAAAGGTTAATGCCTTATATTTCGGTGATCACGATGGGCATGATTGTGTGAGTGGGTAGGTTTGAGAGATAGGTTCAAAATGTTTATCTATGTAAAAACGTCAAGTCTACCACCAACCTTTGTGCAAATAATACATCATTCTTGTTTGATTTCTTTGTTGGGTTAAAATATTACTTTAGTTTATCGTTGATTTTTCTTTTAAAATATCTATTAGTATTCTTTTTATAAATTACGAAAATATATTTACATATGGTCTTTTCTTGTACTAAAATTATTATTATTATTTAATCAATTTTGATCCAATTAGAAATCCTTTCAGCAAAATAAGGTAAAAATATGACAAAAATAGCAAAACCTAAAACTATTTTAAAAAATAGGAAGATTCAATTGTTAGAACTCCGAATTTACTAACATACCCTTGCATTATTACAAATAGGCCCACGGTTGACCATTTATAAAAGAAAAAACTTAGACGTAGCACGGGCTACATCTAATTAAAAACTGCCACATGATAAGTTTTTTTAAAAAAGTTAAAAAATTATTATTTTTTTGATGTGTGTAGAAAGATGGGGAGCATGTTACCTAGGTGCAGGCTACACCTAAGTATTGCTCTTTTAAAATGTAGTGCACAATTTGACGATTTTGAATGATATTAGCGATAGAAGATATCGGTTATAGAAGATTGTTTTTCTAATCTTGTGGTGCTTATCTTCATCCACTAATTCTCAGTAATCTTATAATTCTCATAACACTTATTGTGATTCCATTGTCTCCTATAAAACACATCCATGAAGAATGAAGATTAACCATGATTTCAAATTACTGAAAAAAAGGGGTAAAAAGGGTATTATTGATATGGAAAAATCAAACAATATCATTAATAGAATGATATTAATTTTTAAAATACAAGAGAATATCATAGTCCATCATTGATTTTGTGGTATCAGTGATATCATCGATAGATTGATATCGTTGGCATCTATCTATGTTCTATCATCGATATAAGTGATATCATTGATATCATAGATACATGGATATGCCATTGATAGACTGATATTACTTATATTTATATATGTTTTATCACTAATAACATTGATATCACCAATACATAGATGTCATTGATAGATTGATATATCATTGATATCTATCTAAGTTTACCTAAGTTCTATCACCGATATAATCTAATATTACTGATATCTTCCTAAGTTCTATCATTTGTAAAACGCATGTAATTCCCGTAAAAAATAAGGGCAAACTTGAAATTAAATTAAATTTAAAAAATTGCTTTGGTAGATTTTATTTTATTTTTTACTATATTTGCAAATAAGTAGAAGTGGTCAGCTTCATGCTATAAATAGGTATGTTCATGGGGGTTCTTGCAAACACACAAATATTTCATAAAGAAAAATTCAAACAATAGAAATGGGCAAGGTTGTGGGTAACTCTGCGAAGATGGCTGTTGCTTTGCTCTTCCTGTTGACCCTCATGCTTTCCATGAATGGTAATTAACAACACTATCATCAGCCCTTCCCACACTTCTATTTAATATTATTTCATCTGATCAAACAAAACTTTGTTCACAATAAAAATTTTAAATTATTGTTAAAAAATAAACCACATAAGGAAGTACATAGAAAGAAACTTATTTAATTTGTATACGACATAATTTTTGTTTTTGTTTTTGTTTTTTGTTCCGCTTTTGTGACTTTGTGGCCACAGAAAAGCGAGGGGCGGTGGAGGCAAAGTTGTGTCAAGAGCGGAGCAAGACATGGTCGGGATATTGTGCGATCACGAGTCATTGCGATCGGCAATGTAAGAATTGGGAAGGTGCAGTTCATGGAGCTTGCCATGACCACGTTCCTGGAAAGGCTTGTTATTGCTACTTCAACTGTTGAAAACCATGCAATAACCTGATGCTGATGATGATGCTGATGATGACGATCTCCTTCTCCATATCATTCCTCTTCTTAAAAAATAAAAGCTTCAGTTGCTTATTGTGTGTTTTCTTATGTGGGTATGAAGGGGTCTATATGTAATATTAGTTTTTAATTAATGTTTTTAAGTGTGAGAAGTTTATGTGGTTGGAAAAGTGAGTGTATTGTGGTTTGTGTGATAAATATGCTGCTATTTATCTCTGGCAGCTTGTTTGTGTGTGTCTTCTTCTTCATATCTGAATAAAGTGACTTTCTTTACTCACTCCCTCTATTGAGCTTTTTTTTTTTTTTTTTCGCCAAAAATGAGATGTTTAAATCATAAATGTGTAAGCATAAATTTCCATTATTACTCATTTATCAAAGTCAACATATCTTAACAATAATTGACATTCATTACTCGATCTCTTAAGATTGAAAGTTCTAATAATCTCGATTTCCCATTTGTTGTATAAAAAAAACCTAACATAAGTTAATTATTAGAAAATGTGCACATTTAAAGGTTAGAGATATAAAATAAGAAAGATCAAAATTTATTGGGATTGAATCATAACCTTGTTTTTAGTTCAATAAGATGTGAATTTACGTCTTAACCAAAATGAGCTATGATGAGTATATGTTTATATCTTAACTCATGAAGCTATGCTCAATTGGTATTCTGATCTCTAGATAAGAACTGAAGAGATATTGAACACACAACTTTCACCGAGAAGGTGTCACACTTGAAATTCTAGTAGAACTCACAAGACAATGACAACGATGATCTTCTTTTATAAAAAACCGTCAACCCTAGCAAACACAAAGACAACCCTTAAATATGCACAATGAGATGCAAAAAGAAACCCTAGCAAAATATTTTGAACCCAGCAGAAAGGAAACAAAATCGAAGAGAATGAACTGCCATAATCATCTCGATAAGAAAACATGTTGCCAGAAACCATACATGTTGAGACATTATGAAAGACACCTGTTGAAGAAGGACAACGTGGAAGCAAAGAGAACACATAAACAAACCTTAAATGCAAATATTGACAATATCACAACTCTAGCAAACTCCCACTTCGCCAATAACTTTTAAGGTAAAATAACCAAAACCACACTACCAGAAAACAATACTTACCATTTTCAACATAGAGTAGCCCTTACAGTCAAAACAAAATCAAAACCAGAAATATCGTAACATATTTAGAAAAAATAATGTTAGTTAAAAACCCAGAATGGGGCCCCTTGTTTTTAGTAAAAATAATGTTTTTTGTTTTAATTATTTTTTAGTAAAAATAATTTAGTCCTTACTGGATCCCTTTCGAGCCAATGAGAGGATGAGGTCTCTTATTCAAGACCCAAAGTTAGTACTTAAGGGAACAACCTCTCTACTATCCCTGAAAGCGGGTAGGAGTGAATTCCATTTTGCACTCCATGTCCCCAACTATCTACCCGATCTTACTCCTGAAATAGGAGGCTTATTGAGCCGATGCTGTTGAGCCAACCCTCACCTATGCAAATCTAAAGATAATCCCGAATAAACAAGAGTTCATAGTTAGTTCAGGATTAAGGTTAAGTTAACTAGGTCATCACAATGAAATAGTCAGTCTTAAACAGTAAACAACGTTATAAAGTAAGAGTGACTTATTTCTTGGTTCGATCTTATGCAAACTCATTGCATAGAATGCCCCCACTCTTCATGTCACTATATGAACGAATCAGAATCACTTCGTTTGTAGCACTTTACAACCATTATAACAACTATAGAATGGGCTACATCCAATAGTGTTACTAGAATAAGGCACCCAACTTTATTCGTGTACTATATATCATTTTAACTATTTACTCGAACTTGATCCACTCCCATGTCTCTACATAAAGTTCAAGTACTCATATAATAGTCATGGATCTTTTAGTTTATTGGATTTATTTTTAAAACTAAATAAGCAATTGATATATTCAATAACAACTTTATTGAATCAAAATTTTAATAACAACTTTATTGATTTTTAGAATAAGTTTGTCGTTTTACAAACCACGAGTTTTAGGACATAAAACTCAACAGTATTAAACATATATCTTTAATTCAATCTCATTTTTGACAATTCTTCACATCTTCATCAATTTATTTTCTAAGTTATTTGTGTTTGTGAACTTTCTGGCATGATGAATGCATAAAATTTATGCTTGAATCTACCTAATCAGTTAATTGAAGTGAAAAAGAAGTTAAGTCACTCGAGAGATTAGTTAATTATTGAACACATCAAGCTAGAGCGTGAAGTAATTTTAGAGATAAAATATTTTGTCTTTTGTCTGTTCTTTGTAACTAACACATGCACCCTAGAGATAGGATTAAGTATGACATCTGCATCGAGAGATGTTGAACATGAATTAAACAGCAGATCTCTAATGTATTACACATACACTTAGATTTTAGCAGACATCCATACCATCTCCATATTCTTTGTCACTGTGCTCATATAGGCTTGCTGTTTCCACTAGTAAAAATACAAGAATTGATATAGGAAATTTATTGATGAGAGAAATAAGAGAGAAATACGAGCGATCTGTGAAGGATTGTCGCACTGCTGATTGGTTAAGATGGACACATAATATATCTGTGGTAAAGAGAGTTCAACTGTCAGTCTTTAGTGGAGTGCCTGGCAGTTAACGGATGGTGGATCTCATGACTAAAGAGTTTATTCAGTTATTCATGTACCGTTGGAGCTTCGAGCTACAGATCCATAAGGTCCCCTTGATAGCTCAATGGATTCAGTTGAGGATTAGTTCTTGGTGTTGATTTGAAATGTTCAAACTGACAAGAGGTAATTCGATTATATATGATATGATTGATATGATGTATGAGATACATCTAGTGGAGGATTAATGTAAGATTTACATTAAGTGCCATGGAATAGAAAAAGAGCTATGGTTTATATGTTTCATGAGATGAAATATTAAAACTATATGTTATAAATATAGTATGATAAGTTGGTCATCATTTATATTTATAATAATATTAATTATTGGATAATTAATTCTTTTTCTCTAATAACCAATTGAGTGGAAGGTTATTGGTGGTTCATGGTAACCGTGAGATAAAAGAAAAATTGTTTTCCTAATTTTAGTAACTTTTACAAATGTTGAAAAAAATGATTTTGATATTTTCTCTTTTGGAAAAAGAATCTCACGGAAGTTGTCAAGTAAATATGGTTTACTAAGCAATGGCTTAAAAAAGGTAAACGATCGTACAGTGTTTGTAGGTGACAAACACGGAACTAAGCGACGAGCTAAACGATCGCTTAGCTTTTGCTACACGATTGCTTAGCTTTTGCTAAACGATTAGGCATCGTCCTATACAAAAGGTTCTGTCTTCTCCCACTTGGTCAATCATTTACACGATTGTTGAATCCTCCGTCTTCAACCTTAAACCAAGTCCACACAGAGCCCACCCTTTGGATTCTCACACCGAGAATATCAAGGTAACCTTCTTGGTGGTGTCATACTCAACTCGACACCGTCGAGGTTCTGTGGAGGCCATTCGTGCTATTGGGGTATACGTAACCGAGGCGATCGTTGAGGTGTTGGTGCTATGTAGCGGTTGTGTTGTTCGAGCGTTCGAGGTTGTTGTGTTCGAGCATTCGTGAGCAAGGAGCGTGGAGACGAGTCTACAAACGTTCGTTAGTACTTTACAACTTAAATTCAACTCTAATGACTCCAAATAAATTACAGACTCTTGAGCACACATATAAGCTCATCAAACAAGAGCAATTGCAAATTTTACAAAGGAATCAAAGAGAAAATAAATGCTAAAACTCAGAAAACCATATAAGTGCACCATTTTCATATATCTCATGAAAAACACCCACCACACCAAAATTAAATCAAATTGAATGCTAAATGATGCTCTGATACCAATTGTTAGAAAATACTAGCAAGCAACGGAAGCACAACGAATCAATAAGAATTCTAATTCATTAATTTTGACATAAACTAATAAGAGGGTTTCCCAATATACCTTTGTAGAACTACTTGAATCTCAAATTCAAATGCAAATCTTCTCCAAATCTACTTGTGAACTATCTCAAGGCCTTCCATACTATTCTCTTGGAGCCTTAGATTGAGTTGTGGGACTCAAAATAAGCTTGAATAAAGGGAATTTAGAGAAGAAGCACACTGCTGCACCTTGGAAGAACACCTTCCTAAACTTAAGTTTTTCAGCAAAAACTCAATTAATGCATGCTCGATTCTCAGCTTAATCTTCTCAATTTATTGCAAAACCATCATGCAAAGTAGATAGCTACATGAAGAGCAACTCATGCTTGGAAGATTGACTCAAATAATGGTGGAAATATGTGTGAGCATCTTGGAAATGGAAAGTGGAGAAATCCCACCTTTTCCATTTTCCAATTTTCAAACTTTTCCAATTTTGATTTTTCCAAATTGATTTCCAAAATCAATTTTGTTTTCAAAATTGAAAAACTTTATTAATTTTACAAAATCAGTTCATTAATTAATTTTCTGATAAAATTAATAATAAATAAAGAAATAAATAATTTAATTAATTCTAATTAATTTAATATCAAATATCAAATTAATTTTATACAAATTCCTCCATCATAAATCTCTATTCATGAATTTATTATTTAAATCATATTTAAATATTAATTTATTCTCCAATTCCATTTAATTCCAAAATTAAACGCGTAATTATATCACATATAATTACTAATTCCCTTAATTCTAATTTGAACGTTTCAAATTAACTTATCACGCTACTCTAAGGCTAATCCATTTACGAGTTAGTAGGGGGACCTCGTGGACTTACAAATCATGGGCTCCAACGATCTGAGGTTAATTGGCTAAACTTTTTACACCGAATNATGGGCTCCAACGATCTGAGGTTAATTGGCTAAACTTTTTACACCGAATTAACCCCTATTCGTTAACTATTAGGTCACTCCACTAAAGCCCAGAGTTGCACTCCCCTCACTGTAGATATATTATGTCCACTCGATATAACCATGATTAGTAAGTTAACCCTTCATAGGTTATTCGTAATAATGACTGGGTCAAATGACTGTTTTACCCCCGAGATTACCTCTTGTTCCTTAAGTCCCAGTGATCCTCTAATGAACAATTGGTTTGTGATCCGATCAATAAATCGAGTCCCTCTCGGACCAATGAGAGGGTGGGACCCATTGCTCAAGACCTAGAATCAACATTTAAGGGAACAACCTCTCTACTATCCCTAAAAGCGGGTAAGAGTGAATTCTATCTTACACCCTATGTCTCAAGCTATCTATCCGTTCTTACCTCTGAAATGGAGGTTTATTGAGCCGACGCTGTTGAGCCACCATTTACCTATGCAAATCTAAGGATAATCTCGAATAAACAAGAGTTCATAGATAGCTCAGGATTAAGGTCAAGTTACGTAGGTCATCGTTTTGAAATAGTCAGTCTTAAATAGTAAACAACGTTATCAAGTAAGAGTGACTAAATTCGTGGTCCAATCTTGTACAAACCCATTGCATAGAATACCCCCACTCCTCATGTCATAACATGCACGAATCAGGATCACATCGTCTATAGCACTTTACAACTCCTTATAACAACTACAGAGTGGGTCACATCCAATAGTGTTACCAGAATAAGGCACCCAACTTTATTCATATACTATAGATCATTTTGACTATTTACTAGAACCTAATCCACTTTTATATCTACACATAAAGTTCAAGTACTCGTATAATAGTCATGGATCTTTTAGTTTATTGGATTTAATTCTAAAACGAAATAAGCAATTCATATATTCAATAATATCTTATTGAATTTTCAGAATAAGTTTTATTATTTACAAACCACGAGTTTTAGGACATAAAACCCAACATATAGTTATTAGTAATTGTTTATTGTAGACAATTATTTATTGTCATTAGAAGTCTAATTATGATATTTTTCCAAAGTGTCATTGATACTCATACCTTGACACGAGATATAATAACTGAAAATAATTGAGACAAATTTTAATTGTGACAGTTTTTAAATGTCATGAAATTCTAGTTTTGTTCTATTGTCAATAGATCTTTGTTCTAACAATTTTTTTTTAAAAAAAACTGAGGAGTTTACTTAATACATAATTTAAAGTTTAGAGGCATATTAAACATAAAATTCAATGGTGATTGCATTGGGTAGAACTTTTAGGGATAATAATTAAGTGTATAGCAACATTTTTAAAGACATGCAACTACAACAAAATCTATTAGTGATATTATACTTAATCATTGATAAACTTCTATTAGTGGTATGCTCTATCACATTGATAGACCCTACTAGTGATATGATCTATCATTGAAAGATTTTGAAAGCCAAATCCAAATTTTGCTATATTTATAAATTCTTTTGCATTGTGTTATATCTAGAAATACTTTGAGTCTGATTTCTATATTTACAACTGTCCTAACATTCAATTTTAAATTTACTAGACTAATTAATTTTCCTAAATTTTGAATATTTCTAGGACTCTTAGATAAAATTTTGAAAAAAGAAAAAAGGCAAGTTATTAGACATGTTTAAAATTTAGAAAATTATTGACACGAAATTCAAAATTCAAAGAACTATTTTTTTTTTTTTGAATTTTATAATCAACCTTTCATACACAAACTTGAAAATAATTCATAGACAAAATTTATAATTTTTTTTAGAAAAGACAAAATTAATTGAATTTGAAACTGATGCGATTAAAGACGTGTTGGGATTGATTAGTGAAAAAATATTTTTCGAAAAAATCATTTTTATTTAAACTCTTTTGATAATAACTATTTAAAATACACTTTGAAATTATTTCAAAAGTTATTTAAGTGGTTGTCAAACACTTTAGTTTTTTTTCCAAACATATCTCATTTTCAAAATTAAACACTTAAAAAGTTAAACCAAACATACCATAAATCTTTCAGAAAATAATTTCTAGTTACCAAATATATCATAATACCAATTAATATAATTTGGTTTCATATAAATTTTTAGATCAATATTAAAAAAAAAACATGATACACCAAAAAAATGATGAACAAAACCAAAGAATAATCCCAAAACATAAAAACATGATACACCAAAAAATTAACAAACAATCATTATGGCAAAAAATAAATTAACAAAGAAGAACGATCTCCTCTCAATAGGTTCGAATCCCAATCACGATCTTCTTGACTCTTGCCACGAATACCAAATTTTTTCAATAAAACTGCATGATCGCAATCAATCTTCTTGTCATGATTAATCCAGAAGCACTCTCATATCAACTCTCAATCGAAATCTTGAGTCTTCAACCAAAAACAATTAAAATTCCTCTGTTTCGACTCTTGTACAGACTAGAATTTAGGTAAAATCTATCAAAGTCAGCTATTTTTTTTTTCTTCCTCTCCAGACCTGGCGCCCCAACATTGATATTTATAATATGCTCGTAGTGTTGCAACGCTATAGACAAGCAATGCAACACTAGTGTCATGCCACTCACGCGTCAAAGTCGTAGCGTTGTAACGTAGCGTTACCACGTTGCCCTGTTTCTAATTGGTCTCGAGTCTACAACGTCAAGGAGCAGTGTTGCAACGCTATTCCAACGTTGGCTCCCCTAAATTGCCTTCCAATTTTGCCTCTTTTCTTGATCTTGGGTCCTTGGTTTCTGATAGCTTGTAGAAATACAAGCTATTACAACATTTTACTTAGGTTGATGAGAGTTGATGAGTAGAATATGCGTTAATATTGCTAAGGATTCATGTGGAATAATGAGCTTGCATTGATCAGCACTGAAAAATCCCCGTTAACATTATATCATGCATTATTTTGCATCAAAATGTCTATTTTTGTAGCTATCACAGGAATTGATCGCATGCGTTAATCTTAATGAAGACAAGTTTATTGCATGAAATGCCGCAACTACAGAGTGATAACCATGATAGAATTATGATTGCAAAGTGTGGGTGGAATGTGTTGATCCTTCATAAGAAATGAATATGAACGCATGCCTCAGAATTTCTGAAATTGTGCAGCAAATATTCTAACATGCTTCCTGATCGTTGACCATGATGCAGCGCTGACATTCTCACCTACCGCATAGTGATGGTGGCTAATCAGAGTGGGATTATCAAAGTTGTCAGCATTTGGCTCTATAAATAGAGCCTTGGCCTCAATTTTCAAGGCATCCGGGATTTCTTCCTTAGGCAGATTCTTGTGATCACAGACAAGAGCATGAACAAATTTTTTTTTAGAGTTCTTTATTTCCACAACCCTTTTCGATTGATGACCGGAGCTTTGTCGGAGATAGAGCTTGAGAGAGACTACTCCATCATCCATCCATTCCACCATCGATAGCCTTGACACACATCTGATGGAAGCAAGAGATTGCCTACATCTAGCCTTCCATCTTTCTTCTCAACTTTGCACTGTATTACATTTTGACTTAAGACATTAATATATTTTATATTCAATGCATATCTTTAGTTCCTTCAACACCATTTATATCTTCTTCTTCTTCTTTATCATCTTTTATTTTCATCGCAATGAGCTAAGTGTAGATTGCAAGAGTTATCGCATACTCAATCATGCAGTATAGAGATATAAGCATGAGGCTGACCACCGAGAAATGTGCAATGTATTAATGTGGCGAGCTGGGATTACCTTTGCGATCAACTTGATGATTCGATGAAATTTTCTCCCTTAACCCTACTTCTCCATGCATCTCATTATGCGTTAACAGTTGCCGCATCTCTACAGATTCTCATAGTCACATTTAATTGTTCAGTCTGTCTAGTTAGGAGTAAGAGTAGTGCATAATTAATTAACTTCTTTTTTCTATTTTTATTCACTGCCTCAAGCGCATTACTTTAAAACATCACTTAGTTGCAAGTCTCTGTGTTCGACCTCAGATCATCCCAAGAAACTTGCGATCTCGTTATACTTGACGAGAGAGCAAGAAAACTTGTGACAGGATGCATAGTCATCACATACACGATTAACACATAATGCATATTCTTTAAACTATCGCATGATCATCGCATGACAACTAACGCATATCAAACAGAGCAAATTTATCCTCAATAGTTTCTTCCTAATTCCATGGCCAATCCGTAATTGCTCAAAATTGGAGTTCTGCCCCGAGTTTTTGATCATTTTCGCAAAAATGGCTCCTGATGCTTAGTTTCCTGAAATCACTCAATAAACCATATCAAACTAAATAAAACTAGAATATTAGCTCTAAATTTGAAGGTAATAAAAGCACTTTTTAGTTGCTTTTAATTTTTATAAAAAAATTCATAACCATGACTTGCTTATAATTGTATACATTGATGACTTAAATATAATTGGAACTTTTGAAGAGCTTTCAACGGCAATTGAATATCTTAAAAAAAAAAAAATTGAGATGAAAGATCTCGGAAAAACAAAATTTTGCCTTGGTTTGGAAATTAAGCATTCAGCAGATGGGATATTTATTCATTAGTAAACTTATACAGAAAAAATTTTGAAAAGATTTTATATGGACTAAGCACATCTATTATATAAGGATGAAAACTCTAACGCGGCGGAAGAAAACAAGACCAAACTCGAAATTAATTTAGGGAATGTAAAATACCCATACACTGGGAAATTCAAGAAAAATTACCTAGAACAAAAATAACAACCACCTATTTTGAAATTAATCTAGGTTAAACATGCATAAAATTAATTCTGCAGAGAAAGGGCACAAACTTATTTTTATGGAAACCCGAACAAAAATAGTCAAAACTCCTTAGGATTGAAGTCAATACCACCAAGAGGCTATCTCTCTATTCTTTGAGAATTAAGGTATGTGGTTTATGGGAACTAAAATTTAATTGGGAAGCATGAAGAATTTTAATGAGGGAGAGAATTTTGTGTATAGAACTTTTCTGTGCAAAAACACTTGCAACAACAACTACCTTAGGAGAGAGTGTGTGAAATGTGAGAGTCATCTCACGTTTCTGTTAACCCCCATCGTGGGAGTTAACTTTTAATTAAAATTAATTAAATTAATAGTTAATTAAATCTTATTTAATTAATGATTTCAATTAAATCATCTTTAAATGAAACATCTCTCACATAACTTATAGTTTTAATTCAATTAATTTAATTTAATTTAATTTAATTTAATTAATAACTAATTACTTCTCCAATTAATTAATTATCAAATTAAATATCAAATATTTAATTTGACCTACAAATGAATCATATTCAAGTGTATTTCTCTCACAACCTATAGTTTTAATTCATCAGATACACATTAACTTTAACCTAAAGATTCATATTAAATTAATATTTGAACTCCCACATATTTCATTCTCCCATAATTAATTTTGGATCATATCCAAAATTAAATTTCTATTATAGAGTTTAATTAAAATATAAATTTTATATTATAATTTATAATGCATTATATTATTTTCCTAAGTGAATTTGAACATTTCAAACTTTCTTCAAAATATAGTTACCTCAATTCCTTTTACGAGCTAGGAAGATACCTCATGGACCTACAGATCAGAAGCTCCAATGATATGAGATTAATTGGCTAAACTCATTAACCAAATTAATCAATATTTGTTAACTGTGTATACACTCCACTAATGACCTATAGCTGCACTCTTCTCACTGCAGATATATTTCTTTGTCCACGGATATAGACCAATAACAACAAGTTAGTCTTTCACGAGTGTTTGTAACATCAACTAGGTCAAATTATCATTTTACCCCTAGGTTACCTCTGTGTCTTTAAGTACCAATGCTCCTCTAAACAACCTATTTATGGTCCAACCATTAAACAAAAATCCCTTATCGGGCTAGTGAGAGGGTAGGGCTTTTTATTCAAGTTCAAGAGATACATTTAAGGGAACACTCATCAACTTATCCTACAGTTGGGAATAAGTGAAATCGATCTTGTATTATCATGTTCCCAGCTTCTAGCTCGACCTTGTCCCCAAAATGGTAGGCTTATTGAGTCGGCAAACTAGCCACTCTCACCCATACAAATCAAAGGACAATCCCTCGTGAACATGAGTTCATAATATACTCAGGATAAAGATTAAATTGCCTATGTCATCCTATTGAAATAGAAACCTAACTAGTCAATGGTGTTACATTTAGTGGTTACTATTTTGCGGTCCGATCTTATGAAAACTCATTACGTAGGATACCCCTACTCACATGTCACTTATAGGAATGTGTTGCATCATTGTGTTTGTATAAAATACAAAGTGGGTAGTATCCATAATGTTACTAGGATAAGATACCCAACCTTATCCCTATACTATAGACCCTTTAGATTGTATCTTGAACATTGATCCCTGTATGTCTCCACATATAGTTCAAGACTCATAAGATAACCTAGGATGTTAGTTTATTGGATTTAGGGTTATTAAGACAAAACAAATACAACACAATCAATATCACTTATTGAAATAACATTGATCACTCTTTATTGATGATAGTCAATTATTTACATTTATTATCTATGAGTTTTAGGGCATAAAACCCTAAAAACTCCCACTTGAACTAAAACTCTAGTAAGTAGAGTGCACATAATATCAAAACCCAAAAGAGTAGGAACAATAAATAAATACAATAAATTAGGGCATCCATATACCCATTACACATCTCTCACTTGCCCTAAATTATGCAATATACATGTCTCGCAGACCTAGACTCTCTAGATGACTCTCAAACATTGTAGCTGAAAGAGCCTTCATAAATGGATCGGCAATGTTGTGCTTCGAAGCGATCTTTGTGACAATTACATCTCATCGTTACACAATCTCCCGTATCAAGTGATACTTTCTCTCAATATGTTTTTCTTGTTTGTGGCTGTGAGACTCTTTAGAATTGGCTATTGTCCCACTATTATCACAGTATAACATGATAGAAAACTCCATGTTTGAAACCACTTCCAAATCACTTAGGAACTTCTAGAGCCAAATTGTTTCCTTTGTTGCTTCATAAGCAGCTGTATATTCAGCCTCTATAGTGGAGTTTGCAATGCATCCTTGCTTGATGCTACACCATACTACAGCTCACCAGTGTAGAGTAAACACTGATCCTGACGTGAATTTACTAGAATCCTTGTCAATTTGGAAATCATAGTTGGTGTATCCCATAAGGATTAAATTCTTAACTCCATACACTAGCATACAGTCCCTCGTTTTCCTAAGATACTTGAGGATATTCTTAACCGCAATCTAGTGGTCTAACCCTGAATTAGACTGGTGCCTATTGACTATTCTCACTACATAATAACTAGCCTAGTGTAGAGCATAGCATATATTAAGCTTCCCACAGTTGAGGCATAGAGAATACGTCTCATATCCTCAATTTCTTGAGGTGTCTTAAGACACTATTCCTTAGACAAGTGAACCCCGTGCTTGAAAGATAATAAACCCTTCTTAGAGTTCTGCATCGAATATTGAATCAATATTTTATCGATATAAGTTGCTTGAGACAAAACCAACGTTTTGTTCTTGCGATCCCTAATAACTTAGATCCCAAGTACATACTGCACCTCTCCCAAATCTTTCATTTGGAATTGGACGGCTAGCCATTTCTTAACATCAGTAAGGTACCCTACCTCATTCCCAATGAGTAGGATATTATCCACATAAAGTACCAAGAAAGCTACTTTGTCGTTGATGATTTTCTTGTAGAAACAACGTTCATCAATGTTCTGATCAAAACCAAAAGATTTGTTCGCAGTATCGAATCTAATGTTCCAATATTTGGACGCCTACTCCAATCCATAAATGAATCGATTTAGCTTATAAACCTTTTGCTCCTGACCTTGGGCTAGGAACCACTCGGGCTGAGACATAAAAATGCTCTCTACAAAATTGCCATTCAGAAAATCTGTCTTGACATCCATTTGTCATATCTCATAGTCATAATATGTGGCTATGGTTAAGAGAATTCTTATAGACTTAAGCATAACAACAGGGGAAAAAGTTTCCTCATAGTCAACCCCTTCCCTCTAGGTATAACCATTTATTACAAGTCTAGTTTTGAAGGTTTGTACCTTTCTAGTTATATCTCTCTTTCTTTTATAGACCCATTTACACCTAATGGGTTTAACCCCTTCAGATAGATCTATAAGTTCCCATACTAAATTGAAGTACATAGACTCTATTTCAAGGTCCATGGATTTAACCCATTGGTCATTCTCTACATTATTCATTGCTTGTTTATTGGACAATGGATCTTCAATGTCATCATCTGGTTTGAAAACCTGAGTTTCAGTTAAACCTAAGTAACGGTTAGGTTGTGATATAACGTTCCTACTGCGTCGTGGCACTCTCAACGATTGAGAAGGATGAGACTGACATGAAGTGTTGGTTTCTTCATTAACTTTTGATGAAGGACCAACTACATCAACAAACCTTGTTGATTTTTAATAGCCTCATTCAATACTAATTTGCTCCGTGGTTTATGATTTCTCATGTGGTCTTTCTCCATTTATCGATACAAACACCTTGTTTTCTTGAAGGTCGTAGAACTAATCACCACTTGTTTCCTTAGGGTAACCAATAAATTGGCATAACCTTGAATGAGGTTCCAATTTCTTAGTATTTGTCACTAGCACATGTGCAGGACAAACCCAGATTCTATAGTCACGTAAACTAGATTTACACCCCCTTCATAACTCGAAAGGTGTTTCAGAAACACTATTCGAGGGAACATTAATGAACTGCAATCTCTACTCCATACCCCTCAAAATGAGCTAGGTAATTGAGCATAGCTCATCATAGAACAAACCACGTCTAACAAGGTTCTATTTCTCCTTTCTGATACATCATTCCGCTAAGGTGTACCAGGTGTTAGGATTCGATTCCATGTTCTATCATATAGTCTTGGAATGCTAAATTCATGTACTATCCATCCCGATCTGAACGAAGTATTTTAATCATTTTACGTCAACTTTAGTCTTATACTCCTTGAACTTTTCAAGGGCTTCGACTTATGTTCCATTAGGTATAAGTAACCATATCTCGAACAATCATCTATTAAAAAGATGAAGTATTCACACCCTTCTCAAGATTTTACATTCAATGGACCACAAAGATCTGAATGTATGAGCTCTAAGGGCTCTTTGGCTCTATAATCTTTTCCACTAAAAGATCTTTTAGTCATTTTTTCTTCAAGACAAGATTTACATGGAGGTAATGAATCATTTTTCAACTCACTTAGAAGTCCATTCTTTAACAGTCTTTTGATCCTATCGAAATTTATGTGACCTAATCTCAAATGCTAAAGATATGTATTATTGTTGCTTGGAGAAATTCTTTGCCTTTTTGTTTGTGTATTTGCAATTTTAAACATCTCATGATTTAAAGTGCTTTTTCTTCAGTTGGTATTAACATATAAAATTGTTTTCTAGTTTAGCCGAACAAATAGTTACATCATTTTTCATAATGAACGTTTCATTAGATGAAAAAGAAATTGAATATGAATGATCATGAAAAAATAGCCGATTCAATTGAAATGGCCATGAACGTGGGTTCGTCATGGGCGGGCCCCTTTTCAGCTGAAAAGCCGAAATTATTCTTACCCCATTCGACTGTTTGATGTTGGCTTGAACCATGGTGGACATAGACCTAGTAATTGCCAGGCACTTAGAGAGGGGCATCGATATAACTTTGTGTTCAAGTAAGAATTCCATCTCCAACACTACGTCAAAATTGTCCATCTTAGCAATCACGAAATTGGCAAGGCCTTTCCAATCCCCTAATTTCACTGGCGTTCTTTTTGAAATCCTCGTAATAGGTAGCAGTGGAGTTCACGACTTTCATTTTTCTAGCATCTCTTTCTCAGGTTAAATTCAGACGATGGGCCTCCGTTTCAGTCATGAAGTTGTGGGTTGCCTTAGAGTCGACCATGATACTTTTAGCTGATCTCTGGTTGACCCATGCATCCACATACATGAGCCCTTGTTCCAACAGTTTCTTTATTTTCCCCATTTTCTTCTGGAGAGCGGACACGAACTTCAATGCTCCCATCCTGGGATTGTCATTCTCTTCGGCCTACTCAAACCAAACTCGGCCTTTTCGACCTTGTTTTATCAGCTCGAGTAATGTGGCTTGGAAGGCATTAACAGCAGTTTGATTCAGGCATTTACCTACTCTGTGTGGTCCTCTACATATGCAGTAGGACAGAGGGCAATTGTAATTGTTATACTGTTGTGGTAGCCATCGCCAATTGTTCCCTGATTTCTATTGGAAAGGCTTACAATCTCCAATTGTATTCTTGTCTCCTCCCCCAGATCTGGGAGGACTTGATGAATGTTTCTATTTCCTCCATTTGAGGAAGTTGGTTGCTTTCTCACGTCTTGAAAACCCGTACTGAGGTCATGTAGTCGTTCCCAGCTGCATAGGCAGAGAAAAGGTCTTGTACTCTCTATTTATACAACTTCATTTTTGCCCATGGTTTTAACCCTTAGACAAAACAGAAAACTTTGTCTTGCTTAGAAATATCGCGTATGTTCAACATAAGTCCCGCAAATTGTTTCACATAATCTCGGATGTTGCCCATATGTTTCAATTCTTGGAGTTTCCGTCGAGTCAAAATCTCAACATTCTTAGGAAAGAACTGCAAACGAAGTTATTATTTTAATTTATCCCACGTATCTACCATGCAACGCCCATCGTGTATGTCCGTAAATCGTGATCTCCACAAAATTTTGCATCTTTAGCTAGATGCATGGTTGCTAGCGTGACCCTTGATTCCTCTATCACGATGTTTGTCACTTTGAAGTATTGCTCAAGGTCAAAGATAAAACTCTCTAAGACCTTCGCAACCGCACCCCATAGAAGGGTTTTGGTTCCAGGATATTTATCCTATTCACTTGGATTGCTCTCTCAGGTGGGGTTTGGTTCTTTACAGCTCGGATTGTGAGATTCACCCCTGCAAACACATCTACAATCTCGACTTTGACAACGTTGAGGGCCAATCAAAAATCTTCTAACAGATCAGTTACCATCTGGATTATTGCTTTCTAGGAGCCATCCAACTCTTCGACGCGCTCCTCTATGTGGGTAACAGAGCCCGTTGAGCTATCTCCACGCTCGAAACTGCTAGATCGTGAAACTTTTGTCTTTAGGGTCTCAACTTTCATCATCAATTCTCTGACAGAAAACTCGTCTAGCGGCCAACTACCACATAAATTCCGTCGGCTTTCTCGAAAAATTCTTACAAATGAGTTTCCAAGAAACGAATACTATTAGGGACTTCTCTTAGGTAGAGCATCTGCTCTTCCATCTTTACCAGCTTATCCGCTTGGGACTTGTTCAAGATCTTTGTTGATGGCATGATTACTGAGTTGTCCCTCTATGAGCCAACCTGACTCTAATACCAACTGTCATAATCACACCTTCATAAGGGTCTCGAGGCGATTTTGCGACATTTATTCTCGTCCTCAAACAAGTCAGCCAATCTAAATCCTAATAGTCGATGGCACAATGGACCTTTCTCACAACCTCTACCCCCGTTCTTGAGAAAATGTTTTAGAAAATGGATTTAGAGGAAAAGGTTTTCGCAAGCATTTGAAAGCATGGTTAAGCAATGAACATTAGTCATACAGCTAGAAATCAATAAACAACAACACGACTTTATAACATACAATGGGATGAGGATATGATGATTAGTTTTACCCCCATATAGTGCATTCTGAGTAATTTTATGACTTTCATCCTTGCATATAGACATAGGCGAGCGGTCACTTACAACAAGATGAACTGAAAAAGCAAACTAATTTACGGAATGAAATACATAAGATAAAAGCATGATAAAAAGGGGTTGAGATGGGCATACGACCATGGGCAAAAGGTCCTGGACAAGCATGACCGTGACACAACGTAGCCCTAGTATTCTAGCATTGCAACGTTGCAACACCAGAATTGTCTGGGCAGTTCATTGATTATTCTTCTGATTTTTAGCAAAAATTGGTCTTGATCTTCATCAATTACAGTCGTAATTCTAGACATGGACTTACAGAAGACTCGAACAACATGATTAAATGCCCAAAATGCAGGGGTTTTTATAATTTGATCGAATCAAAAGCATGAAATTCTATGGATATAAACTACCGTAAACATTCATTTGCAAAAAATCACATTCACAATGCAATTAATCCTACAAAAATCCCAGTGCAAATTTCAGAAACCTAAATTAATTTTACGAGATGGCTCTGATACCAATTTTAGGGATGAAAACCCTAACTTAGTGGAAGAAAATAGGACCAAACTCTAAATTAATTTAGGAAATGTGAAGTACTCATACACTGGAAAATTCAAGAAAAATTACAGAGACCAAAACTAACAACAACCTACTGTAAAATTAATATAGGTTAAGCACGCATAAAATTAATTCTATAGAGAAAGGGAACAAACTTACTTTGTAGAAACCCCCAATGAAAAGCGCCAAAATTCCTTGGGATTGAAATCAACATCACCAAGAGGCTACTTCTCTATTCTCTAAGAATTGAGGTTTATAGTTTGTGGGAACCAAAAATTAATTGGGAAACAGGAAGAATTTTAGAGAGGAAGAAAATTTTGTGTACAGAACTCTTCTGTGTAAAAACACTTGCAACAATAACTACCCTACATACCATTTGTAGGTGTTTTATCATAGGGGAGAGAGAGAGTGAAATGTGGGAGTTAACTTTTAATTAAAATTAAATAAATTGATTTAATAATTAATTAAATCTTATTTCATGATTTCATTTAAATCATATTTAAATGAAACATCTCTAACATAATCTATCGTTTTAATTCAATTAATTTAATTAAACCAAACTAAATTAAATTAAACTAAAATAATTATTAATTAATACTTCAATTAATTAATTACCCAATTAAATCTTATCTTCTTACCTTAAAGACGGGAAGGAGTGAAATCCATCTTATATTATTATGTTCCCAGCTCCCCACTTGATCTTATCTCCGAAATGGTAGGCTTACTGAGTCGGCGAACTGGTCACTCTCACCCATACATATCAAAGGATAATCCCCCATGGACAGGAGTTCATAATATACTAAGGATTAAGATTAAGTTGCCTAGATCACCCTATTGAAATAAAAACCTATCTAGTCAACGGTGTTACATCTAGTGGTTACTATTTTGTGGTTCGGTCTTATACAAACTCATTGCATAGGATACCCTCACTCGCATGTCACCTACATGAACGTGTTGGATCATTGCATTGTATCAAATACAAAGTGGGTCTTATCCATAGTATAACTATAATAAGGTACCCAACCTTATCCCTAAATTATAGACCCTTTAGGTTGTATCTTGAACATTAATCCCTGTATATCCACATACAGTTCAAGACTCATAAGACAACCTAGGATGTTAGTTTATTAGATTTAGGGTTATGAAGATAAAACAAATACATCACAATCAATAAAACTTATTGAAATAATATCAATAACTATTTATTGATGACATCCAATTATTTACATTTATTATCTACGAATTTTAGGATATAAAACCCAACACAATGAACATTCCAATGAAAGTTCGTTCACTAGATGTGAAGAAAGATATATTTCAATCTCAAGATAATAATGAAGAACTTCTTGGTCCTGAAGTACCATATCTTAGTGCAATTTGTGCACTTATGTATCTTGCTGATAATACAAGACCAAACATTGCATTTTCAGTAAATTTATTAGCTAGATATAGTTCTTCTCCTAAAAAAAAATTTGAATGGAGTTAAGCATATACTCCATTATCTCCGAGGAACAATTGATATGGGTTTCTTTTATTCAAATAAATCAAATTTTGATCTAGTTGGTCTTGCAAATTTGGGACATTTATTTGATCCACACAAAGCTAGATCTCAAACAGGTTACCTATTCCTATGTAGAGGAACTGCTATATTATGATGGCCAATGAAATTGATCAAATAGATCATAATGGCTATTTCTTCAAATCATGCTGAAATTCTTGCAATTCACGAGACAAGTTGAGAATGTGTATGGTTAAGATCAATGACTCAGCACATTCATGGCACATGTTGTTTGTCTCCTAGTAAAATTATTCCAACAATATTATATGAAGACAACATAGCATGCATAGCTCAGATCAAAGGAGGATATATTAAAGGAGATAAAATAAAGCATATTTCACCAAAACTTTTCTACACTCGTGATCTTGAAGAAAATGGTGACATCACTTTATAACAAATTTGTTCAAAGGATAACCTGACCGACTTATTTATAAAGGCATTATCTACAACAACCTTTGAAAAGTTGGTGCACAACATTGGAATGTGGTGACTCAAAGATCTCAATTGATATTTCTATGAGTGGGAGCAAACATATTGTATACTTTTAGGAGTATGAATTATATGAAATATTTACTCTTTTCCTTTCATTAGGATTTTTTCCTATTGGGTTTTTTCTTAATAAGGTTTTAACGAGACATATTTCATATATTTGGGCATCGAAGGGTAAGGATTATAAATATTATAATATAGATGCTCTATGCTTAGTTCTAAAAGCTATGTGTCAATCTCCATGTAGTCCATGTGCTTTGTATTTATTTATACTTTGTGTCCATATAAGACTACATCTTACTTGTCACTTTGCAGATAAATGTGATATTTGGTGGATCTTTAAAAAACATACATTAGTGAGAAAATCCACCTCAAAATCCGACTTTGAATTTCCATATTATCCTATTTTCACAATTTTAGTTATTTTATGTATTTTTATTATATTATATTTTCTAATTCCCATTACTTTTTATTGTGCTTCTCATTTTCACAACTGAAATAAAATAATATTTTAACCAACAAAGAAATCAAACAAGATTTGTGTATTATATTTGCCCAAAGGTCGGCCGGTAGACTTTTGACTTTTTTGCATAGATTACCATTTTGAACCTATCTTTCACACCTACCCATTCATTCACACGATCTTGGCCATTGTTGTCGCCGAAATAAGCCATTAACCCTTTTATTTTATTAATTTAAAAATATTTTTGATTCCTAAGCTTTCATCAAAATAATAATTTAGTTTATGGACTTTAATTAGTAATGATTTAGTCCATAAATTTTTAACAATATAGTTCATATACTTTATAATCTATAATGATTTAGTCATTACCATGAAAATTA
This sequence comes from Benincasa hispida, assembly GCF_009727055.1. NCBI lineage: Eukaryota > Viridiplantae > Streptophyta > Magnoliopsida > Cucurbitales > Cucurbitaceae > Benincasa > Benincasa hispida. The sequence goes on from NC_052357.1 coordinate 56,379,201, forward strand.
TTATTAAGTTTTAACAAAAGATTTTACCTATGTAGAAATAAATGGACTGAAAATCATTTTTTTTTTTATAAATCATAAAGACTAAGTCGTTAACTAATAGAAGTTAATTGACACTTAATTTTGAATAGATTTTTCATGATATAGATTAAATTGTTACAAATTTCAAAGTATAAGGATTAAATTATTATGTATTAAACTTTAAATATTAAGTTGTTACAAAGTTACAAGATCTAATTCGTTACCAACTAAAATTCAAGGTTAAATTGTTACTTATATGCAAGTTTAGAGACAAAGTATTCTTTTAATTTTTTTTTTTTTTTTTTTTTTTTACCATCCAACTAGTTTAGACAGAATTTTAGTTTTTTTTTTTTTCCATTCTAACTAGTTTAGGCATATAATTTCAAAGGAAAAGTTAGAATTTGAATGAAGGTTTTTTAGCTATTTAGAGTTATATATATAATATGAAATTAGAAAATTTGAATTTAATTTTGGTATGAATTACAACCTCAATTAAGTTTTAACATGGATACTATCATACTACATTTAAACCTTTTTTTTTGTTATTTTTAAAATTTTAAACTACAAACTAATTTCAAAGTATAATAAATGATGAAAAGATGGGCGGTAATTCGGGACATGAATGATTTATGTCAAGAAACAGAGGCAATATGTCGCATTAATGAAAATTATTTTGTTTTTATTCAATAGTTTGGTTTCATATTTTAATATAAAATTGAAAAAAAGTTTGAACATATTAATTCGTATTTGGAGAAAACATTCATTATTCTCCTTCTATAGATAACTTTTCACTATAGATGAGCATGTAATAGCATTTATTGGAAATTATCTATTGTTAACATTTATTATGCATTACATGCCCAACTAGTCAAGAAACAAATCTCGTAGTTCTAAATATTTTTTAAATAGTGTTTTTTTAGTATATAATAAATAAATATTGTACAATTTTATTTTAGTTATCATCAACTTTTAAAAGTGGGATAATGTAATAATTTTTATTTTAATGTTCTCATATTATTATTTTTTTAAAAAAAACTGGTTTATAATACAAAGAGGGAAAAATGATTCTAGTAATTAAATTATCAAATTAATATGTTAATATTCCAATATTGTATTATATATAATGCAATAGTTTTTATTATAATGTTATTATATATCTATTATAAAGTCACACGGAATGATGTATTATTTCATCAGATTAATTACTACTTTCATTCAATTAAATCCTCTATTTTTTTTTTATATTTTCTCTAAAGTTTGGATTTTATGGAATTATTTTTTTTAAAAAGGTAAATGCAAGTATTTATTTTGTTTTTCTTTTATACATGTATCTCACATATACATAGAAAACATCAATGTACCAATTCAATATGTGTAACCACCTCCCATCTTGAACAAATGCATCCAATTGACATTTATTGTATCCTATCTCGAAAAATTGCTTCCCGTTCACATCAATTAAACTTATTCAACCTAAGACTTTATTTTTAAAATATATAAATTTATTTTGTAAGCTAAAAATTTGAAAAGTCACCACCACTGTCTTTCAAAAGGACACTTACACTAAAAAAGTCACGACCACTTACCAAAAGATAATATGAAAATTTATGAAAAATATAAGGACAAAAGGGACATGTAAAGATTCTCCTTCCTAACATCTTTTTAATATAGTAGAAATAAAGTAAATAAAATTTTAATATTTCCTTCCATTCTTAAAAAAACATATATCATAATTTACAATAAGATGAAAATTTATGTTAAAAATTATATGCAAACCATTTTAGTGAGATAATTATTTTGCTTATTTAGGCTTTAAGCTTCAAAATATTATAACATCGCTCCGTAAATATTTTTACCATTGTATTATTTATTTCGAAGAGGACTCTACTAAACTATTGAATCATTCCCTTCATATTCAAGGTTCAAATTCAACATAATCATTTTTGTGTCCCTAAAAAAGTTGAATCAAAGTTTTATCACAATATATCTAGGGGAAAAAAAAAATTTGATCCCTAAGTTTTGATACAGTTTCTATTTAGTTCCTACGTTTCAAAATGTTACATATTTAGGTCCTATTTGATAACCATTTCGTTTTTTTATTTTTGATTTTTGAAAATTAAGCTTATTTCCTTTCCATTTTTAACAATGATTTGCATCTTTATTAAGTACAATGGTTGAATTCTTACCCAAATTTTAAGAAAAAAACACTTTTAAAAGTTATTTTTTTAGTTTTTTAAAATTTGGCTTGGTTTTTTAAATCATTGGTAAAAATTAGATAACAAAGGAAGAAATTTGGAGGTGGAAGTAGTGTAGGCTTAATTTTAAAAAACAAAAAACCAAAATAAAATGGTTACAAATGAGGCATTAGTTTTTAAACTTTAAGTTTGGTTTCAATTTTGTCCCTAGGTTTCAAAATGTTACAATTGTACCTTTGACATTTGAGTTTTTGTTTCAATTTGGTCCCTATGTTTAAAGTTTTACACTTTTAACCTAACTCACATTTTGTCTTTAGTGTTAACTTATGTTAATAAATTAAAAATTATTAAAAGAATTATAATTAATTTACTTTAATTTTTTTTTTGTAACATCTCAAGCCCAAGATTTGGAATCTAGATTCAACACCTGATGACCCCGACATCCTCTACATCCCTAGAACTTAGCAACGTCATCCTTACTTTTCTTGAATGCTTCTAAGAGTGAAATTTATCCTCACAAACCAATATGGGTCCTTTCAGCATACTTTGTTCTCACTCACATGCTTATTAGTTAAATTCTCAGGAGGTCACCCAACATAGGATTACAATCCTAGATAAGCATAAACATGCTTAACTTTGGAGTTCTTATAATTGGGACACCGAAAATGAAGGTGGAACTTGTTGGTATAGGTAGTAACTTTCAGTTCTTTTAAGTCTTTCTTGATCATGCTTTCATGTCCTCGGGATCTCTTCCATTATGATGTGATCTCGGTTCATTCATGTCTCCTTCATAAACTCAGGTCTTTACATGCCCACCAACTTCTGCTTGGTACATCCCTGAACCACATCTTACAGGGAAAGGTCAAGAATTGGCGTCTGATGGCCTTGATATTCTCTTGCATCCCTTGCGACTTGGCAACGTCGTCCTTACTTATCTTGAATGCTTCTAAGAGTGAAAGTTGTCTCCACAAACCAACACAGGTCCTTTCAACATGCTTTGTCCTCAACTTAAAATTAAATTTAAAATTTCACTTCATAATTAGTTTTAATTAATTAATAGAAATTGATGCCAGTGATTGAAGTGAGTATTTAATGAAAAAATGAGGTTAATGATGTAAAATTTTAAACTTAGGGACCAAATTGAAACAAAACTCAAATCTCAAGGATAAAATTATAACATTTTGGAATTTAGGGACTAAATTGAAACAAAATTCAAAACTTAAGGACCAAATGTATATTATTTTAAAACCTAAAGATAAAATAGAAACTAGATCTAAAACCTAAAGACCAAAAATGTATTTTTTCCATATAGCTATATATATACACACACCGAATCATTGAGATAACAAAAAAGAAAAGTTCACATAAAGAAAATTTATAGGCATTTTTTTAATACTACTATTCATACAAATGATGAAAATTTGGATTTGGTTGGTAATGTAAATCAACTAAATTATACTAAACTCGACTAAATATTTATATAAAACTTTACCATTCATAATAATATTTTTATTATAATTAAAAAAGGCTAAATGATTTTTCTTTTTTATAAAAAGAACTAAAGTTCGTTGTTTGTTTAAAATATACTCCTATTTCTTAAACATTTTCATTATTACTTTAGACGATTATAAATGTTTCAAACATACCTTGAAGTGAAAAAATGTTATAATATTAAATAAAATTTAAAACATGAAATAGTGTACCAGTGATAAAAACGAAAATTGGAACCCTAACACTAACACTGTTGAAATGTAAACTTGATTTTGGTTTAAAAGTAATTGAGCCTAGCCCAAACAAAAGCCCAAGTTCTAGAAATATCAAACATTAGAATATTCTAGAGAAATTACATGTAGGAAATATTAGAGCATTTTGAAGGATTCTCTAGAAAATATGAGAAAAATAAGTAATTGTAGAGAATAGTCTAGACAAATATTTGTAACCATTAGATCATGAATGTGTTGGAAAAATCCTAGTCATAGTTTTAGGGGAGTCAACTAGTATAAATAGGAGGTATGTCTTAACATTTGTATCAAGCTAGAAAAAATTAGAAGTACTCAATAATACAAGTAGTCTCTTTCTCAATCCTCTCTTCAAATTTCCTCCAACCTCCAAAATCTCTTTCCAAAAAAGTGGTATCAGAGCTTAAAGACTCTTTTCAAGATGACAAGCAATAACATGGTTCTATTCCAAGTTCCTATGCTCAACAAGAGCAATTATGATAATTGAAGTATCAAGATGAAGGCTCTCCTTGGCTCACAAGATGTGTGGGAAATCATAGAGAAATGATACATAGAATCGGAGAATGATAGCGATCTTTCTCAAGCACAAAGGGATAGTTTAAGAGACTCAAGAAAGAGAGACAAGAAGGCTCTTTATCTAATCTATCAAGGATTAGATGATGATGCTTTTCAGAAGATTTTGGAAGCAAAGATGGCGAAAGAAGCATAGGAGAAGCTTCAAACATCATACAAAGGAGCGAATTCAGTTAAAAAGGCACGTCTTCAAACTCTAAGAGCTGAGTTTGAAACTTTACATATGAAAGAAGGGAAACCCATCTCAGACTTTTTTTTCTAGAGTCTTAACTATCACCAATGAACTTAAAAAAAATGGTGAAAAGATTGATGATGTTAAAATCATGAAGAAAATACTAAGATCATTAGATCCAAAGTTTGAACATATTGTTGCCATAATCAAAGAGACAAAAGACTTGGAGATCATGACCATTGAGCAACTCATGGGTTCGTTACAAGCATATGAAGAAAAAAAAAGGAGAAGAAAGGAATCGTCAATCAATTGCCCAAGTTACGAGTTAATTAGACTAGTGGAACAATTAGTTTGAATTATAGAAGCGAATAAGGACGAGAACATGGTGGGCATCGAGGACGAGGAAAAGGTCATGGACAAGGACAAGGACGTGGTTGGCGGCCCTATGAAGACAACAACAATAACTCCCAAAGAAGATCAGAAAACTCAACAAGAGGTTGTGAACAAGGCAACTAAAGATCAAGGTATGATAAATCAAACATTAAATGCTATAATTGTTAGAAGTTTAGTCTTTATGAATCGAATGTAGAGCTCCCAAAATAATTAAGTTGAAGAGAAAGTGAACAACATTGAAGAAAGAAGTCAAGAATGTGGAACTTTATTAAATGGCTTGTACGAATGATGAATGGAGTAAAAATAATGCATGGTACATGGACACTGGAGCAAACAACCATATGTGTGGAGAAAGAAGCATGTTTGCGGAACTTGATGAATCGGTGAGTGGCAATGTAGCCTTTGGAGATGAATCCAAGGTATAAGTAAAAGGAAGAAGGAAAGAGGTAACATTCTCATCTGATTGAAGCATGGTAATCACCAATTTATTTCAAATGTTTATTACATGCCAAATATGAAGAGTAATATCTTGATCCTAGGCCAACCCTTAGGAAAATGATATGACATTCGATTAAAAGAAAATAATATTTCTATAAGAGATAATGCAAGTAATTTGATTGTTAAAGTGCCAATGCCCGAAAATAGAATGTTTATACTCAACATTCAAAATGACGTCGCAAAATGCCTCAAGATCTGTTACAAAGATGCATCTTGACTATGGCATCTTCGATATGGGCATCTCAATTTTGGAGGATTATAATCACTCTCCAAGAAGAGCATGGTGAGAGGGCTGCCTTTCATAAACTACTCTGATCAAGTGTAAGAAGGATGTCTACTTGGTAAGCAGTTCAAGAAAAGCTTCCCAAAGGAGTCAAACTCAAGAGCACAAAGGCCTTTGGAACTCATACATACAGATGTGTGCAGAATGATCAAGCCAAGCTCACTTGGTAAGAGTAACTATTTCCCTCTCTTCATTAATGATTTTTTTTAGAAAAAAGTGTGTATATTTATTAAAGCATAAATCATAGGTGTTCGAGAGCATCAAGAAGTTCAAATCCCTTGTTGAGAAAGAAAGTGGTCTAGTGATGAAGGCCATGAGATCTAATCATGGAGGAGAATTCACATCAAATGAATTCAAAAAATATTGTGAAGATCATGAAATTCGTCGACCCTTGACCATGCCAAGATCCCCTTAACAAAATGGAGTGGTAGAAAGAAAGAACATAACAATTTTGAACATGGCAAGAAGTATGCTTAAAAGCAAAAAATTGCCAAAGGAGTTTTGGGCAGAAGCAATAGCATGTGCAGTATGAAGGAACTTTTAAGAAAGAGAACAAGAAACAAGATATGCATTTAATTATAAATTACAGCATGCTTAAGAAAAGGTTTTAGAAACCTTACCTTTGAAGACTTTTCTTCATGATTTCCCTCGTACAATTCACGAACTCCTTGAAGACTTTCTTCAAGAATAACCTCGAACAAGAATGAACACTACCACGAATGTTTCCTTGGTATTCTCAGGGAGAGAACCCAGGAATGGTGGGCTCTGACTATTCTAGATATAAGGGAATTTTTGTGGAGGAAAGATTTAGAATGTTCTCAAAACTAAAAAACAAACATATAGAACACTTCTGTTGTTTTCTCGCATTTCTCAATCGATCAACAGGCTTAGCCAAGAAGAAGAAGAAACTTTTTCTTTTCAACTTGCCAAAAATAATCACCTACCACTTACGTGGGTGAAGAGAAAAGAAGGGGAAGGGAGTTGTAACTCCCTCCTTTATTATTAAAATAAAAAACTAATATAAATATAAATATGATAACTAACTTATCATATTATATATATATTGAATTATATGTTATATCAAATATAACATATAAACCTATCGTTTTAATATTGTATCACATACAATATATGCTATAGTTTCTTTTCTCTTTTATATTACATTTAATATAAATCACATTTATAATAAATTTAACATCTATGAATCCAATTCATAGAAACTATATTTGAATCTCATTCAAATATTTATTTTTTTCCATTAAGCTATAATGTATCAAATACATTATGACAATTATATCACATATAATTGAAACAACTTAATTATATCACATATAATTGAAACAACTTAATTATATCACATATAATTAAATTCCTCTATTAATTTGAACAATTCAAATTAATCCAAAAATTGATTCTCAATTAATCCTATTGAACTACCAAGGGGACCTCATGGACCTATAGCTTGAAGCTTCAACAGTACATGAATAATTAATTAAACTCTTTAATTATATTATTCACCATCTGTTAACTGTCGGGCACTCCACTAAAGATCGACAGCTACACTCTTCGCACTAAAAATATATTTCTGTGTCTATTGGATATAATTAATCAACGTTAGGATGACCCTTCACCAATTGCTCGTAAGTACAACTAGGCCAAATTATCGTTTTGCCCCGATAGTTACATCTAACTCCTAAGTACCACTGATCCCTCTAATGAACAATCGATCATAGTCCAACTATGACTAAATCGCTCTCGGTCCAGGAGAGGGTGTGGCGCCACATTGTTCAAGACCCGAAATCAGCCCTTAAGGGAGCAATTTATCTATTTACCCTTGCCTCGGAGAAGGAGTGAAATCTTGTGTAGCTGTGTTCCCAGCTCCCCAATCAGACGAATCCTCAAAATGATAGGCTTGTTGAGTTGACGATCTGACCACTCTCACCCATACAAATTAAAGGACAGCCCTCATAGGTAGAAGTTCACAACTCACTCAGGATTCAGGTCATGTTACCTATGGTCATCCTAGTGAAATGTAAGTCTCTATTATGAACGACATTATATAATGAGACTAAACATTTCGTGGTCCAGTCTTATATAAACTCTTTTGTATAGAATATCCCTGCTCACATATTTATACATGAATGATCAGGATCAGATCATTTGTAGTACTTTACAACAATTGTAGCACCTAAAAAATGGGCCTTACTTGTAGTGTCACTAGGATAAGGTACCCAGCCTTATCCATCTACTACAGACCATTTAGGTTATCACTTAAACATGATCCGCCTGCATGTCTCTACATACATGTTTAAGTTACAAAGATAACCTTGGAAGTTAGTTTATTGGTTTGTGGTTAATGTAACTAAAATATCATATATTTTATAGACAATGAATAAAATATCATATATTTTATTAAATACACAATAAATTTGTTCATTAAAGCTTACAAACTATAGGACCCTATGAGAATTAGGGCATCAACCCCAAATAGTCTACCTATCTAACCTATCTAACCTATCTCCAACAAAAAGTGTATATAAAAGAACGCCACAAGAAGCATGGAGTGGAAGGAAACATGAGATTTCCCATCTCAAAGTCTTTGGAAGCATTGCTCATGTGCATATAGCAGATGAAAAGAGAAGCAAGTTAGATGACAAACGTGAGAAATACATCTTCATCAGTTATGACTCAAATACCAAAGGCTATAAGCTCTACAATCTAGATACATGAAAGAAAAACCTAAATCGAGATGTAGTATTCAATGAATAAGGAGAATGAGATTGAGGAAGACATGATGAAGACTATAACTTCTTGCCCTACTTCGAAGAAAATTACATGGAGCAAATAAATACAGCACAAATAAGAGAGGAGCCTTCTGAAGGAACTCTAAATATAGAGGACCTTTGAGTGGAAGCAGATCGTTCCAAACTCCATTGTGAAAGAACTTAAACATTTATAATCATACAGAAACGATTATGCATTAAAGATAAATTACAGCATGCTTCTTATAAAAAACAAATGATAGAGTGACAATCTTTTGAAGAACTATTTCTTCACATATTTTCCTCGAACAAACTTGAATGCAACGAGCAACTGGAACTTCCTCGAACACACCGAGTAAAACTCAATCCTCGAACAGAATTAGGCACCACCACATGATTACCTTGGTATTCTTGGTGTGAGAATCCAGGAGTTGTGGGCTCTGGCTAATTTTGGATTGAGGGAAATAGGAAGTTAAGAAGGAAAGATTGACTAAACAATGATGCAATTATGTAGACGATGAATGTCTATCGCATAGACTCGACACTTGAACGTTTAGTAAAGAGTACTATTGTATAGTAAACTCGATAGTCAATCGTGTAGTCACTCGATTAGTAATCTGACAACTTGTTCTTGTAGAATGAATAGGAAATCCATTTTTCTTCCTTATCCCACTTAGCCATAAAGCTGTCTAACCACCCACTAAGGGTGTTTATTAGAGAAAAAGGAATTTAATAATCTTATAATTAATAAATTATAAATAAATACAATAACTAACTTATCATATTATATTTATAACATATAGTTTTAATATTGCATCATTTGTAACATATAAACCATAGTTCTTTTTCTATTTTGCGGCATTTAATATAAATCATATTTATATTAAATTCCTCCAATCAAATAATGTATCAAATACATCAAATCAATTATATCATATATAATTGAATCAATTTAATTATATCATATATAATCAAATTTCCTCTTGTTAATTTGAACATTTCAAACTAATCTAAAAACTGATTCTCAATTGAATCCATCGAGCTACCAAGGGGACCTTATGGACCTATAGCTTGAAGCTCCAACGGTACGTCAATAACTGACTAAACTCTTTAATCACGATATCTACCATCTGTTAACTGCCGGGCATTCCACTAAAGACTGACAGCTGCACTCTTCGCACTACAGATATATTTCTATGTCCATTGGATATAACCAATCAACAGTACAATGACCTTTCACAAATCGCTCGTAAGTATAGTTGAGCCAAATTATCGTTTTGCCTCTATAGTTACATCTAACTCCTTAAATACCACTGATTCTTCTAATGAATAATATATTATAGTTCTACTATGATTAAACCTTTCTCGGGTCAAGAGAAGGTGTGACGCCACTTTGTTCAAGCCCTAGAATCAGCCCTTAAGAGAGAAATTTATTTACTCATGCGTCGGGGAAGGATGGAATTCCATCTTGTGTAGTTGAGTTCCTAGCTCCCCAATCAGACGAATCTCCAAAGTGGTAAGCTTGTTGAGTCGGCAATCTGGCAACTCTCACCCATGCAAATTAAAGGACTGCCCTCATAGGCAGGAGTTCACAACTCACTCAGGATTAAGGTCATGTTACCTATGATCATCCTAGTGAAATGAAAGTCTCAATTATGAATGGCGTTATATAACGAGACTAAACATTTCGTGGTCTAGTCTTATACAAACTTCTTTGTATAGAATATCCCCGCTCACATGTCTAATACATGAATGATGAGGATCATCATTTGTAGCACTTTACAATATTTGTAACACCTACAAAGCGGGCCACATCCATAGTGTCACTAGGATAAGGTATCCCTAATTTATCCATATACTATAGACCATTTAGGTTATCACTTAAAGCACGGTCTACTTGTATATCTCCACATACATGCTTAAGTTACAACGATAACCATGGATATTAGTTTATTGGTTTGTGGTTAATGCAACTAAAATATCAAATACTTCATAGACTGAAGTGAATAAAATATCATATATTATAAATCACAAAGTATTTCTTCATACAAGTGTTTACAAATTACAGGACCCTATGATATTTAAGGCATCAACCCCAACAATCTCCCCCTTATCCCAAAACTAGTGGGGTGTACAAATTACAAGTACACAACATAATAAACTAGGGCACAAATGCCCAGCACAAGACCTTATACGCCACCAGCTTCGCCAACTTCAAGTTTTCAAGAGGTTGGAAGCTCAAACTCAAGTGTTCAACGCTTCACAAGCTTACAAGAAATTTATGAGGTAACTAATCAAGATAGTCTTTCTTTTTTGTCTTTTTGTCGTTTGTGAGCCCATGAACTTTCAAGATGCTATGGAGAATCCAAATTAGAAAAACGCTATGGAAGAAGAAATTAATGCAATCAAGAAGAACAACAGATTGAAGCTAGTTTCACTTCCAAAAGGTCACAAGGAAATTGGTGTGAAATGGGTTTACAAAGCCAAGAAGAATACAAGAGGAGAGGTTAAAAGATAAAGGCAAGACTAGTGGTGAAAGGTTATAATCAAAGAGACGACATCGACTATGATGAGGTATTTGCTTCTGTTGCTCGACTTGAAACTGTTAGATTAATAATTTCGTTGGCAGCTTAAAAAAATTGAAAAATCCATCAAATGGATGTGAAATCTGACTTTCTCAATGAAATACTAGAGGAAGAAGTCTACATTGAGCAACCTCAAGGCTATAAAGTTGACGGAAAAGAAGAGAAAGTTTTGAAGTTGAAAAAGACACTTTATGGACTAAAACAAGTTCTAAGAGCATGGAAGGATCGAATAAACAAGTATCTACATAAAAAGAATTTCATCAAGTGTCCATATGAGCACGTACTTTACATCAAAGTCTAGAATAATGATGTATTGATTGTGTTGTATGTAGATGACTTGATCTTTTCAGGTAGCAATCCAAGCATGTTCAATGAGTTCAAAGAAGAGATGACGAACGAGTTTGAGATGACCGACATCGGGCCCATATCTTACTACCTTAGCATTAAAGTAAAGTAAGAAGATAAAAGCTTCTTTATCACCCAAGAAGGCTATGCTAAGGAAGTGATCAAGAAGTTCAAGATGGATAATTCTAATCCAGTCAATACACCCATGAAATGTGGAATCAATTGTCACGTTGTGAGGAAGGAGAAAGAATTGATCCAACATTCTTTAAAAGCTTGGCTGGAAGTTTGTAATATTTAACATGCATAAGGCCTGACATTCTCTATGCAGTTGGAGTTATCAGTCGGTTCATGGAGAAACCAACAACTACACACTTGAAGGCAACAAAGAGATTCTTCAATTAGAAAAGGTACGATAAACTATGTCCTATTCTATTATGTTTATGATAATTATAGGCTCTTGGGATACAGTGATAGTGATTGGGGTGGAGATGTGGATGACCGCAAGAGTACACCTGGTTTTGTGTTCTACATGGGAGACACTTTCTTCATGTGGATGTCAAAGAAGCAACCGATTGTTACTCTCTCAACATGTGAAGCAGAATATGTGGCTACTTCCTTATATGTTTGTCATGCAATTTAGCTAAGAAATATATTACAAGAATTGAGACTACCACAAGAGGAGCCAACTAAAATTTTCGTAGACTACAAATCAACAATTGTCTTGGCCAAGAATCTAGTCTTCCACAGTCGGAGTAAGCATATTGATACACGTTATCATTATATTTGAGAGTGTATCGAAAGAAAGAATGTGCAATTAGAGTATCTGAAGACTAATGATTAGGTAGCTGACATCTTCACTAAGCCTCTTAAAAGAGAAGACTTCACAAGATTGAGAGATTTGTTGGGAGTAACAAAATCAAGTTTAAGAGGGAGTGTTGAAATGTAAACTTGATTTTGGGTTCAAAGTAATTGGGCCTAACCCAAACAAAAGCCCAAGTTCTAGAAATATCAAACATTAGAATATTCCAGAGAAATTACATGTAGGAAATATTAGAGCATTTTGTAAGATTATCTAGAAAGTATGAGAAAAATAAGTAATTGTAGAGAATAGTCTAAATAAACATTTGTAACCATTAGATCATGGATGCGTTGGCAAAATCCCAGCCATAGATTTAGGGGAGTCAACTAGTATAAATAAGAGGTATGTCTTAACATTTGTATCAAATTAAAAAAATTAGAAGTGCTCAATAACACAAGTAGCCTCTTTCTCAAGTCTCTCTTCAAATTTCCTCCAACCTCCAAAATCTCTTTCCAACAAACACAGCTACACACCCATACAAAGTCCCACAAATTCCACCCTTGAAAATTTTTGAATTTTTTGTACTTCAAGAATAAAATATAGTGAAAGAGATAGAAGTGGGCCCCCTTTGAGGCTATAAATATGTATCCCTTGCATGGACATTTTTGCAAACACAAATATTTCATAAAGAAAAATTCAAACAATAGAAATGGCCAAGGTTGTGGGCAACCCTGCCCAGATGGTTGTTGCTTTGCTCTTCCTTTTGGCCCTCATGCTTTCCATGAATGGTAATTAACAACACTATTATCAGCCCTTTCCCCACTCCTATTTAATTTTACATCTCAAACAAAATTTGTAGACATATAATTATTGTTTTGTTTTTGTTTTCTTTTCGCTTCTGTGACTTATGATCACAGAAAAGCAAGGGATGGTAGAGGCAAAGGTGTGCGAGAAGCGGAGCAAGACATGGTCGGGATGGTGCGGGGACACAAGCCATTGCGACCGGCAATGCAAGAATTGGGAAGGTGCCAAACATGGAGCTTGCCATGCTCAATTTCCTGGAAGGGCTTGTTTTTGCTACTTCAACTGTTGAAAACCATGCAATAACCTTTCTCCATATCATTCCCCTTCTAAAAAAATAAATGTTTCAGTTGCTTAATGTGTGTTTTTCTATGTGAGTGTGAAGGGATCTATATGTAATTTAAGTTTCTAATTAATGTTTTTATGTTTGAGAAGTTCATATGGTTGGGAAAGTGAGTGTTTTGTGGTTTGTGTGATAAATATGCTGCTATTTATCTTTGGCAGCTTGTTTGTATGTGTTTCTTCTTCTTCATATCTGAATAAAATGATTTTGATTAATTACTGTCTCCCTGTCCCTTTATTGAGTTATTTTTTTTCCAAATTATTAGATTTTTAAATCATAAATGTTTGCTTAAATATACATATACACATACATACATATGCATATACACATACATATATATATATATACACACATATAAGATGTACTAATAAATATTTAAATCTCTAACTTTTTGGTCGAGAGTTTACGTCTTAACCGAAATGAGTTGTTTTTTTTTTTTTTTAATTTAATATTTGCACTACTTACATAAACCACTTCTAAACTATAGTTATGATTGTTAGGATTGAATTCATAAATTTGTCAATATAAGAATAGTTCAACTAGCTAATTAAGCTATATATGACCAAAAGATTTGAACCGAACCAGAAAAATAACTTAGTTTGATTGAAAAAAAAATATAAGTCTTTATTGAGAGAATTATTATTATTTTTATTATTATTAAGACTAAGAGACATGCCTCATCTAAGTCTATCAGGACGTTTAGAGAAATGAGTTAATTATTATAGTTGGGTTATGATAGTTTGTGTTTGGATTATAATAGTATTTGTTTTTTTGAGGGGTAAACTATTTTAATTTGAGACGAAAATTATAAAAAAATGATGAATGTAAAATAGTAAAAACGATAGTAAATAAGTAATAATGTAGTAAATGAGGGTTTTAAAATAGTCTAATTGGAGGTTTTGAAATAATTTTTACTGTAGTAAGAGGTGATTATTATATTTTGATGTTAATCCTGGCCCCAAACGCCGCCTAAATGAAATATCAATATCATTTAAAATTAGCTTCTCTAACTTTATGAAAATTATTAGTTTTGTTAGTGTATAAATTTTTAGGTAAAATTATAGATTTGTTCTAGGTCCTATGAAATTTATAATCAAAACTTAGTTTTGGTAGTTTGATAAAACAATCATAAATAATAACTATACCAAAATCTATTTAGAAGATTTCATGAAATCATTAAAAAAAAAAGAAAAAACTATTTTTTAAATTCAAATTGTAAAAACTAAATTGAGACTTCGTTTATAATTCTACCTTTTTTTTTTTCTTTGTTTCGTTCGATGCTGTTGACTAATGGCTTTCATTTCTTCCACCAGCATAATCTGAATTTATATTAAAAAAATATTAAAATTTTTAAACATTATCTGTTCATTTAGTTAGTGGTCCCGCAATTTCAGATGAGTAGGTTTGAAAGTTTGTACAAAATCCAAATCTCTTTATATCAATATTTATTTATCCAATATAGTTGACACGTAAACGTTTGTCTTTTTTGGTTTAATATGGTTCTTAGTCTCACTCTCAATAATAAACTGATTAAGGGTCAAGGGTCAAGTCCATTTATAAATTTTAAAGACTAATTCAGTTGTTTCCATAACGAAAATTGACAATTAAGTTTAAGCTCGAAAATTGATAATTAGGCTAGATAACTTTTACATATTATAAATTTAAATGTATAGGAGACTAAATTGTTACATGGTAAAGTTTAAGGACTAAATAATTATAAATCAAAAAGTATATATAAGGGCTAATTACACAAATAACATTTAGACCCAAAATAATTATAAAAAAAATGTAGAACAAGGATAAATATTTCAAGGACATGGTACAAAATTAGCACAAGATATCATTGATAGTAGCTATCAGTGATAGCTATATAAGTAAATGACTAAAAAAACCTACACGCAGCATAACATTTTGCATTTCTTCTTCCAATTTTCTCAAATTAAAACTATCACCTATAGTAGCTATCAATGATAGTCATGTATAGCTATTATTAGTTGCTATCATTGATAGCTTCTATCAGTGATAACTTTTAATATGAGAAATACTAATACAACCTTAAAATAGTAACACTTGAAATATCACCTTTCAATTTGCTATCTGTTTTCAATGACTATCATTGATACACTTTGATCAATCATAATCAAACTTAAAATATTAACATCTAAGACTATCAGTGGATATCAATGGTAGACTTTTATAAGTAGTTAACAATTTTTGAAATGAAACTATCATCTTTCAAAGATTAACATTTAAAGTTATAAGTGATAGAAGTCTATCAATAAAAGGTCTATAAATGACTATCTCTAGTATTTACCTAAGTCATATCACCAATATCACCGATATCATTCATTTTATTGATATATACCTAAGCCATATCACTGGTATACGAATATCACTCATAGATATGGCTATCATTAATAGCTTCAAACAGTGGCTATCACTGATAGCTTTTAGCAGTGGCTATCAACGATAGATTTTCATCAAATGGAATTGATTTTTATATCATTGATATCATCAATATATGAATATCACCTAAGTTCTATCACCGATATCACTTATATCACATGTAACACCCCACATTTTTTTAGTAATAATGTAATTTCAGTAATTTTTATTATTTGAGGGTATTTTTGAAATTTTGGACTTCAAGTGTAATTGCGGGAATTTAATTGTTGACGTTGAAATTATTCAATTTGAAAATTAATGGCAGAAATTAATTTCATTTTGGGAAGAAAAGGAATTTAATAGTATAAAGTAGAATAAGAAAAAGAATAAAATATAGTTGATTTTATTTTCTTTTTAGTTTATTATTATTATTATTATTTTATAAAACCCCAAATTCCCTCCTCTCGCTCACGTGACCGGAACCCCCCATTGATTTTTTCTTTCCTTGCTCACCGCCCGTCCTCTTTCATCCAGATCATTGCTCGCCGCTCGTCCTCCTTCGTCTCGATCGCCAGCCAAGCTGTGACCAGATCTCGACGTCCTTCCTCACATCTCAACCACGCAACCCAACGTGCCCTTAGCGTTTGCCTCCCTCTCCCTCACAAAACCAATCAAAGTTTATCTGTCGTCGCAGATCTCCTCCGCCGTGCGCCCCTCTGCGTGCGGACCTCACCAGATCCGTCGCTGTCATCCACTCCCTCTGTTCGCCATTCGCCGCCGCTGCCATCGTTAGGTTTCGCCGAATCTGGTAGGGTAAGACCGGTTGAGTTTTGAAGGTTCTTGTTGCCCATTAAATTTTGGATTCCTTTTTGGTTGATGTTGGTTATATTTGGAATTTAGATCCAAGATTGGAGTACTTTGGAGTGCCAACGTGCTGCCCAGCAGATTCAAGTTCGTTCGGCAAGTAGTTTGGTAAGTGTTGTGATCCTTGTTGTTGGGCACCTATTGATTATTGGACTAAATGATGGTTTAATTTTAGTACTTTGAAGGTTCCAAGTTGTCGTCCATTGGGTTCTAAAATCTGCTAAGAGGAGATTTGAAGTCGAAATCTTGCAAGTGTTTATTGATTAAGTTTCGTTGGGTAAGTTCATTGGTGATTGTTGAATTAAATTTATATGTTTAGATCTTGGTTCCAAGGATTGAAATTTAGTATCATGTTCTGTATTAGGGGACTTAATTCAGGAATTATTTTGTTGAAGATCATTAGCTTGGATTAATATCTAAATTTGACTTCGAAGTAAGTAATCTTACTACTAGAACTGGCCACGGGCCAGGCACTAGATGTATGCTAGTATGATAGATGACTATTATGATAGAAAGATGGCATGATAGACTGATAGTATAGTATAACTGATGTATGTTCTTGTACGAGGATCTGAAAGATTTATTTGTGCACGTAAATACTTGAATGCTAGCATGAGATGATATTTGATTCCATGAGGTTGTATTTGATATGTGGATATTGAGACATATATGTATGTTGTAGAACCCTGATATTGAGGTATATATGTATGTCATAGAACCATATTGTGATAATTATGATGTTGAGACTATGATAGTGATTTTACTGATTAGTTATATGTCCACTAGATATTGTGTTTCCTTCGGGATTCACCAGATATTGTGTTTCCTTCGGGATTCACTAGAGGTAGTGGGCATACTTAACTACAGTATGATAGAAATCAGTTTTTCATGTATGTAAGTATCCATGAGGACTAGGGTAGTTTATATGTTCCACCAGAGGTAGGCATCTAGAGGATATAGATGCCTAACCTGACCCCAGTAGTGGGGCTACTTACTGAGTATTTTATATTCATTCTTTCTCATGTTGTTGTATCAGGTAAAGGTAGAGATGCACAGATGATGGACAAAGGGAATTCGTGATCGAGCCACCGAGATCAGTTTTATACTTCCACTCATGAGACTTAGATTTCCTTTCATGTTTTGCTTAACTTTCAGTTTTGATATTTGAAACCTACTATTAAGAATTGTTTTTAGACTTATTTATTAACATTTATGATTTATGGGTACCCTATTGTTGTTTTTAATATTTGAATTTAATGAAGGACTTTTGAACTTACCTTATTTATTTAGCATTTATTTCATCATAAAAAGAGTGTCGTTTTAAGTTCCATGCATGCATGTAACAAATTTGGGGGTTGTATTCTTCCTTAACTTTATTCCAAATTTTGCACTCTCGCGTCGCATTTTTATTTTGAAAGTCTTATCACCGCATCCTCTTTGATTACCGCAATCATTTAACATTGATAAATTTAGTCAGTCACCGCATGCTGTCTTTTTACTAATTATGATTTCAATGATGAAACACATACTTCTATTTTTTCATATACACTAGAATAAACTTAATCTTAGAAAAGTCACCTCATGAAATATTTCTAGAAGTTAGAGGTCTGCTAGCTTTCTTTCAAACTCTCTTTACATAGGCTCCTAAGAACATCACATAACTTCTTTCAATCTTTTGGCAATGGGGACATTGCCGCATTTTAAATTTGGAGGTGGGGTATTTATTTTCGACCTTGCTATTTTTAGCTTTCTGAAAAAGAAAAATATTTTTGAGAATAATAACTCCACTATCAACGCAATGGGGAAACCCATGTTGATAAGAGTTAAGTTGTGAAAGACACTTACCCGTAGTTGGATGTCCACATGACACACATGGGGGCAAGCCAAAACGAAAGTAATTCGCCAGGATCAACACATAAATAAATGACCGCAACTCCACTGCCAAGTAGGTATGAGTTTAGTCTGAGAAAGAGCGCATTGCTCGTAGTTGGATGTCCACATGACACACGTGGAGGCAAGCCAAAACGAAGACAAGACACTTTGGATCGCGTAAGGTTAGAAAATAATAATAATAATAATAATAATAATAATAATAATAATAATAATAATAATAATAATAATAATAATAATAATAATGTCAAATTATGCAAGGATAAAAATCATTTGACACCCTGGTGGAAAATTTTTTTTGAGAAATAAATCATGCGATACACGGGAATTTAGTAAAGTCCTTTTGATGGTCAAACTTGCGGTCCTTAGGTCTTAAAAATATTTTAAGAGGAGACCTCAATAAGACTTAAGGAAATTTTGGTGTATAGGATTTGAATGAAGTATCCTCGAGAAATCTAGGAAAAGAGATTTGCGGTTGACTTGCTAAAGGAAATGTTTAGCTTATACTTGAGGACAAGCATTGTTTAAATTTGGGGGTGTGATAACAGACAGAAATGCACGTTATTACAATGCTATGTTATTAAACAATGAAGGTTTACGTTGATAAAATATGTTAGATTGCATCCAAAAAGCATTAAGTTTATAACATTGCGGTCGCATGCGTCTATCGCATAGAAACAATTAATTTTTGTATTTTTATGCAGAATATGCATTAACGCAAGGTGAAAAGCGCGATCACAAAAAATCAAAGGACGGGCGCAACATTACTGCAAGGCTTTGCGGTGATTTTTGCTCATAAACACCTGATCAAGAAGCATTGCCGCATAGAGTCACCGCAACTTGGTAGGCGTATCTGGGTGAAAGGCATAATTAATCATGATGGGTGAAAGGCGTTAAGTTGACAAGCCGCTAATGATAACAACTACACTCAACTTTTCGGTGACAAATATTCGGCGTATCAGTCAGAGAATTAAAGCCATCCCATCTGTGCAATCATAAGAAAGAAGCCTCTTTTCACCCTGAAGGCTCTATAAATACCGAAGGCATCCTTCAGAATAGGAGTTCACCAGTTCAGCAGTTCGAACACTTAGAGAATTTTCCCATAGTTTAGCCTTGTCCATAGTTTTCCTTTTTATTTTAAGGCGGACCAAGAGAAGAGCCGAGATGTCAGAAGATCGCTCAGGGCAACCTGAGAGAGAACCCAGAGGCGTAAAAGTAGAGAGCGAGACTACCTTTTGAACACGAGTAGAAAAGATAATGTAAAAGCCTGGGAAGCAAGAGATTGCTACTAGGCTTTTTATTCTCTTCTTGTATTGTTATTTTGTACTTCAACTTTATATTTATACAATGGAAGTTCTTATTCTACATATGTTCACTCTTTTAGCACGCATGAGTAGCTAAACTAATCGAATGGGTTGAGAAGAACTAAGCTAACATGACCTAGGATCTTCATCGCATGCGATTATCTTGTTTTATTTTGTGACCAACACCCCTTTAGAGCTACTTGAGAGAGAGTCTAAAGAAAGAACCTAAAGACTCGAGAGAGCTAGGTTAGAATCTAGACTCGAGAGAGAAGATTAGATATGCATAAACAAGATATAGAGACTTAGAGATAAGCTCTGTTTGTCAACTTGCATTGCATGCACCCTAGAGATAGGTATGATATTATGTGGTCACCTTATTTGTGTGTGTGTCATTTTGTCATCGCATAAATAAGAATAGAGGCTTATGTGTAGGTTCTATAGGCTTATCGCATATATCACATCTGTTATAGCATTAGAAGCTGTAGCATTCGCATTGAGAGGTGGTTTACTATTGTATGTGTGTTGCATGATCGCATAGCATGAACGCATCCTAGGAAGTGTTAGCCAAAACCCTTCTCAACCTGTTCACTGCATAC
This sequence comes from Benincasa hispida, assembly GCF_009727055.1. Classification (NCBI taxonomy): domain Eukaryota; kingdom Viridiplantae; phylum Streptophyta; class Magnoliopsida; order Cucurbitales; family Cucurbitaceae; genus Benincasa; species Benincasa hispida. Next base: position 56,399,746 of record NC_052357.1, read on the forward strand.
TCATCGCATCTTCCGTATTATCAACTCTTTATGAAACTCCACCACATTTGTTTATTTTTATTACTGCAAACAACAAACCAACAACTATTTGAGTTATCGGTTACCGCAAAGTTTTCGTGAAAAATTATCACCGCATACTATTTTTGCAAGTCCCTGATTTCGACCCTGGACTTACTAGGAAACTCAGTGGGGTTTACACTTGAATTCCACTGAAAAAACTTGATTGCTCAACGCAACTCCATCACCGCATTTCATTCCAATTTTCCACCTCATAAAGGTGACAAGCAGGCACAACATAGGAATTTCACGGTCTAAACAAACGGAAGAGACTGTAGGACATGTTGACACATATTCGTCACCCACTTACTATGAACTACTTCCCCCATTCGCCTTGATATTGACCCATACAAACACTTTCCGATTGAAGGTCATTCCCAAGGTGACATGAAGCATCACATGAATCTCATGGTATGAACTTTCTAGGGACGTGAGTGTTGAAATAAATATATTGTATATTTGATTTTACATTGAACGACTTTCCCACATTTATCGTGATCTTGACTCATGCAAACACTTTTCGAATGGAGGTCACTCCCAGGGTGACACGAAGCATCGCATGAATCTCATGGTGTGAAACTGTTAAGATGTGAGAATGAAAATCAAAACATCACTTTTGATTTTACTTTGAACAACTTCCCCTATACACCATAATCTTGATTTATATAAACACTTTCCAAATGGAGGTCACTCCCAAGGTGACACGAAGTGTCACATGAATCTTGATTGTGAACTCTTAGGGACGTGAGAGCTAAAAATAACATATCGTATAAGTTATTAATCTCCTACTGAAGCATTCTTAAATTCCCATTGAAGTGTTCTAATAACATATCATATATGTTATGAAACTCCCACTGAAGTGTTCTAATATTTTTTTGGATATATTTTTACTCAGGTTTGTTTCGGCTAATTTAAACAACCTAAGTTTAGGTGTTTATCAAAATATAATGTTTATATTTGGATTTAACCTACAATATCTAGGTGATAAACCAGTTTTAAAACCTCACATCACTCACGTATTGCTCATAAAACTGGTTAACAACGCTCAATTATTCAGCCATAATCCCTAGGTAGGAGGTGTTCCATAGATCGTCAACTTAAGTACCTCTAGCCTTAGACAGGAACTCAAATTTTACAAGATGTCGACCTATTTTAACTATTAAAACAGGTGGTTAACCTACGTGAGCATGCAACTTATCTTTGTTATGGATTTTAAACGTCTAACCCAATTTTATAACAATTTACAAAATTTTAGACATGCTAAGCATCCATAACATACATCAAAGACATTCAATATTTAATATAACATTTATATTAAAACATTTGAAACCCTATATATGCATACTATATATTATAACACTTTATAACATACTTTCAATGCATGTAATATGCTTCCTATGGTGGGATTTTAAATCTACATGACATACTTTATGCACATACAAGATTTATTTAATTATAACATACATCACATGCATAAATAATTAAATATAGACTAATATGGTTTCAGTTTTTGGCATTATCAAGCAAACAAAAGCCTAAAAGTTACAAAAAAACAGCAAAACCCGGCTCCAAAAAGCTTTTGAATTGCTCGAACCACCTTGAACCGGACCCGAACCTGTCGAACTGGACCTCTAATGAGATGTTTCCTAAAAGACACAAAATAAATGAAGTACATGTATACATACCATTCATGTACTTGAACAATTATATGTATCTAGAAGTGTATATATTTAGAAATTAGAAATTCATGCACTGAAAATGTATATAAAAATGTATTATCCATAATGTATCTAGCTTAATTTCTAAGAAGAAGTATCAATCAAAATAGTAATATGAATACGTACAGGACATTTATAAGAACGAGAAAAGTTATTTAATCTTATGTTGTTGAGTTGTGAGAGTTTATTTTAATAGTAATATGAACACTTTCAGGACATTTAGAAGAACAGGTAAAGTTATTTAACCTAAGTTGTTTAGTCTTGAGAGTTTATTTTAATACCTGTTTAAGTTCTGTCTGATTTCTCTATTATAGTTTTTATATTTTTTTAAAGATCTATTTGAATTTTTATAATAATTAGGTTTTGTAGGCTTGTTTTTGTCAAAACTAAAGTCATATCAGTTAGTATTTAATTATTTATGCACGTGATGTATGTTATAATTAAATAAATCTTGTATGTGCATACAATATGCCATGTAGATTTAAAATCCCACCATAAGAAGCATGCTACATGCATTGACAGTATGTTATAATTGTTATAATATATAGTATGCATGTTAGGGTTATGTTTAATATAATAGTTATATTAGATACTTTTGTTGAATGTTGTAGATGTTAAGCATGTCTAAATTTTGTAAGTTATTATAAAATTCGTTAAACTTGTAAAACTAGGGTTACAAACTCAACCGGTATATAATCCTGTCGAAGGCTGGGGGTATTTAAGTTAACGGTCTACGAAACACCTCCTACCTGGGGTTTATAGCCGAATAATTGAGCGTTGGTAACCAGTTTTATGAGCATTCGTGAGCGGTATGAGGTAATAAAAACAGTTTATCACCTAGACATCGTAGATTTAAAATCCATTTATAAGTGTTATACTTGGATAAACCTCCCGAACCTTCCGACATGGAATTGCGCGAAAACTTACCCAGGGGTTAGGAATGATGAAAAAAAAGAAATTGAGAAGGAAGAAACATTCAAAGAAATTGAAAACACTTATAAATGTAGAGATGAAATTGAGAACACTTATAATTATTTAAGTGCATCTCTACATTTAGGGGTTATGGGCAAAGGAGTCTATAGGGCCTATACATAAGCCTCTAATACTTGTCTATGCGATGATACACAAACAAAGTAACCACATATCATCATTCCTATTCCTAGGGTGCATGCGATGCAGTATTGACAAACAGAGCTTATCTCTAAGTCCCTATCTTTGCTTATACCGATCTAATCTTGCTCTCTCGAATCTAGATTCTAACCTAGCTCTCTCGAGTCATTAGGTTCTTTCTTTAGACTCTCTCTTGAGTAGCTCTAAAGGGGTGTTGGGCATAACATAAGACAAGACAAACGCATGAACTTGGTTGATGCAAGATTGTTACTATCCCTAATGAACAACACATACCTTGCTTAATGCATCCAACCACTTACCCTCCCGGGCAGTTAATTGTTGCTGACTTTACTCATAGACAAGCAATGCATTAGCCTATAGACAGGCGTTGCAGCAGCTTCACACCAAGCAAATAAGGTTACTCATACTCTCGCGCAACGCACACCTCTCGATGGGTTGCTACATGCTCCATATCCCTAATCCACATGACTAAGTATGCAATACCCAAGAAATCCCACTAAGTGTTGCAATGAAAGTAAAGATGCTAAGCAAGAAGATGAAGATGAAGTCGAAGGAACAAAGAAATGCATTAAACCAGATTGTATTAATTCCTTAATTTCAAAATGTCATACAATACAATATAGAAAAAGAAATGACCGGCTGGAAGCAAAGCTTTACTTCCTGCGGATGTTCGTCAAGCTGCCGGTGGTGCCATGGATAGGCGGAGGAGCTGACTCTCTCGAGATCTAACTCTGGTCGAAGGTTCCGATCGTCACTCGAAATGGATGAAGAAGGTGAAGAACTCTCAAGTGTCTTCTCACGCATTTTTCTGGATCGCGGGGAAAATCCCTGGTTTAGGGGTAATCTCCAGACGATCAAATTTAAGCTCTTCAGCCTCTATTTATAGAGCTTAGATTGCCAATATAATTAATTGAACTGCTCTGAGTCTGACATTCGGCGCGTTAGTCCTTTTCTGAACCTCTACCACCAACGACGTGGTAGGTGAAATGTCAACATTAGATTTGGATTTTCTCGAGGTAAATGCGCTGATGCGTTCATTCTACTTACCTTGCGTTGATCCCATTAGAATGCGTTGTCGCGTAGCCGCAATCATTCAATGGTCGTATTCGCTTAACACTACAACACTACAACTCTACATGATGGACTGTAATCGCTTGACAAGCGCAACTCCCATGTGATGGCGCATACGGCTGATTACTGCAACATCCATGCGTTGATCGATGCGTTTGCCTTGCGATGGAGTGTTTCTCCACATGCGGTTTGTCTATGTGATGGTCCGATTTCCGCGTTTTGTGTTCATTCCTGCATTGGCTACAAAAATAGAACATTGAAATGCATAATTAACGCAAAATAAACGGGTTTAGCTGATATCAGACATGCTGATCGACGCAAGCTCATATTCTTGTGAATTCCTATTCATGATCGACGCATATTCTGCCTAACAACCTTCATAATTCTAAGTAAAAGGCCTAAGATGACATGCATTTCTGCATGTCATCAAAGTCTCTTACTAGCTATCGCTTAGTGAAACGCTTTCACTTTGATAGCTTTTCCTTGAGTTTCTTTCTGAAATCAAGGGGAAACTCTCCAATTTTTAGGAAACATTTTTCTTTTATCTCACGGTTACAATAAAACCACCCAATAACCTTCCATTTAATAGGTTATTAGAGAAAAAGAGATAATTATCAAATAATTAATATTATTATAAATATATATGATAACCAACTTACCATATTATATTTATAACCTATAATTTTAATATTTCATCTCATGAAACATGAAAACCATAGTTCTTTTTCTATTTTATTGTACTTAATGTAAATCATATTTACATTGATCCTCCACTTGATGTATCTCATACATCGCACCAATTATATCATATATAATTGAATTTTCTCTTGTCAATTTGAACATTTCAAATCAATCCTAAGAACTGATTCTCAACTTGAATCCATTGAGCTACCAAAGGGACCTTATGAACCTGTAGCTTGAAGCTCCAACGATACGTGAATAATTGACTAAACTCTTTAATCACGGGACCCACTATCCGTTAACTGCCAGGCATTCCATTAAAGACCAACAGATGCACTCTTTTTACTACATATATATTTTGTGCTCATATCAACCAATCAACAGTGCGATAACCCTTCATAGATCGCTCGTAAGTACAGTTGGGCCAATTTATCGTTATGCTTCTGTAATTATATCTAACTCCTTAAGTACCATTGATCTCTCTAATGAACACAAATCATAGTTCTACTATGACTGAGTCCTCTCTTTCAAAGAGAGGTTGTGGCCACTATGTTCAAGACCCGGAATTAGCTCTTAAGGGAGCAATCCATCTACTTACCCCTGTTTTGAGGAAGAGTGAATTCCATCTTGTGTAACTGAGTTCCCAGCTTCTATAAATCAGACAAATTCTCAAAAAGCTAGGCTTGTTGAGTTGGCAATCTGGTCACTCTCACCCATACTAATCAAAGGACCACCTTTAAAGGTAGGAGTTCCCAAAACACTCAGGATTAAGGTCATGTCACCTATGGTCATTTAAGTGAGATGTAAGTCTCAAGTATCAAAGGCGTTATATAAAAATATGAATCATCTCGTGATTCGGTCTTATACAAACTCTTTGTATAGGACACCACTACTCACATGTCTCCACATGAATGGTCAGGAACAACCATCTATAGAGTTCACAACACTTGTAAACCTCTACAAAGTGGGTCGTATCCATAGTGTCACCAGGATCAGGTATCCCTCCTTAATCCTTATACTACAGACCTTTTTAGGTTATCACTTAAGGCATGATCTACTTGTATATCTCATATACATGCTTAATTTTACATACAACAACCATGGAGCTTTGTTTATTGGATATGAGTAAATACAAAATAAAATAACTCTTATTTCATTCATAACAATGTGTACAGTGTTTACAACTACGAGACTCCGAGAGAATTAGGATATCAATCCCAATAGACGTATTGGATTGTTTTGATATTCTTCTTTCAATAAATATCCACTCAGGAAATTGTACCACATTCATCTTGATTGTTTCAATCCATATAGCGATCTTTGTAACTTTATTGAATACGATTATCGAGAATTTTATTATGTTTCAGATACCTTAAATCCTTTTGAGATTTTCATATAAATATCATTATTAAGATATCCATATAAATATGTGGTGACTACATCTATAAGATGCATGTCTATATTTTCATATATAGTCAGACTAATTAAATATCTTAATGTAGTTGTATCCACCACCAGAGAATATGTCTCACAAATACCCATTTGTATCCCACAGATTTGACACCTTCTAGTGTTCGGACTACTGGTCTAAAAACCTGACATTTTGAAGTGAGTTTAATTCTGCCTCGATTGCTTATTTCCACCGAAGCCAATCTTTTCTATATCGACATTCTTCAATAAATTTTGGTTCAGAATCCTCATTTTCAGATATAATATCAATAGCAACATTATATGCAAAAATGTTGTCAATAATTACATGAGTTCGGTTCCATCTTTTTCCTATCATGACATAGTTTATTGAAATCTCATTATTATCTTTAGGTATTTCACCTCCCTCACTAGTCATGTTAAGGATTTCTTCATGGATATTTACATCCTCAACTAAGTATTTTTTTATTTTTAATTATTTTTTAGATGATTTTTGTCTTCAGGACCCACGATCTACCATGCTTCTGGCGTGTTCCAGACTCATAAGTGACAACTTGCTATCTTGGAATATCAATTTTCAATGGAACATTTGCAGTTGGATATGTGACTTACTTACTTTCTTTGCATCTGTAAATGCATCTGGTAATTGATTTGTTATATTTTGCAAATGAATTATCTTCTGAACTTCAAGTTCATATTGATCTGTATGGGATCTAAATGAGACAATAACGATTCATTCCATGTAATTTCTTTTTCCGACTTCTTAATTTCTCCCCCTAATTTTGAAAAATTTCTCTCATTAAAATAACAATTAGCAAATCATGCAGTAAATCCATCACCTGTCAGGGGTTCAAGATATTTAATAATTGATGGGGAATCATATCCAATATATATTCCTAACCTATTTTGAGAACCATATTAGTACATTGTGGTAGAGCATTTAAAACATATACTGCACATCCAAGAATTCTCAGATGGGAAATATTTGACTCATGGCCATAAGTTATTTGTAACGACGAGTACTTATGATAAGATACTGGCTTAATGCGTACAAGTAACGTTGCATGCAAAATAACATGTCCCATACAGATGTAGGAGGCTTAACTCTCATAAGCAATAGTCTAGCAATTAATTACAAACATTTTATGAATGATTATGCTAACCATTTTGTGTATGAACATGAGCTATAGGATGTTCAAAACTTATCTCAATTGACATACAATAATTATCAAAAGCTTGGGATGTAAATTTACCAGCATTATCAAGATGAATGGTCTTAATTGTATAATAAAAAAATTATGCTCTTAACATAATTATTTGAGCAAATAATCTTGCAAATGTAAGATTTCGACTTGATAATAAGCACACATGTGACCATCTGCTGGATGCGTCTATTAATACCATAAAATATCAAAATAGTCCACTTGGTACGTTATAGGTCCACATATGTTATCATGAATTCGTTTTAAAAATGCAGTCTCCACTTTGACTGATGATGGCCTAATGATTAATTTACCTTGAAAGTAGGCATCACATGATAATTCATTAGATTGAAGAATCTTCTGGCTTTTCAATGAATGTCCATTTGAATTCTCAATAATTCTTATCATCATTATAGATCTTGAATGATCCAATCGGTCATGTGAAAATTGTAGATATGTCTGGATTTATGAACTTCAAGTTCATTGTTGCATATGTTTCAATTACTCGTATATGAGTATAATATAATCCAAAAGTTAAAGTAAGCAACTCTTCCTGTATACGTTTTTCATATGAGATAGTAGATATGACATAAAGATAGTCCATATTATTCTTTCTATCAGTCTCAATATGATAACCACTACAACATATATCTTTAAAACTAAGTAGATTTATCTTTGATTGACTAGAGAATAATGCATTATCAATTGTAAATTTTGTTCCTCTAGGCAAAATGATATTTGTTTTTCCAAACCCTTCAATTAGGTTTGCAGAACCTGATATTGTATTGACTTTTGCTTCTAACATTGTCAGTTTGGAAAAATATTTTCTACTTGTAACTATTGTATGTGTAGTTGCACTGTCTGCCAGCCATAGATCTTCCTTGCTCATTTTTTAGTCACCCAACATGTGAAAATGATCCAAGTTTCTTCATTAAAAGAAAACAATAACAATAAGAAAAACAACTTAAGAATATACAAATGTTAACATTTACTAAGAGGGTAAAAAACATGGAGATGAATAATAAAAAAAAACATATTAAGTTTAGATATTTTCAAAGTTAAAGGAAACACTTGATGTTCCACCGATTTTCTCTTTAAGAGATTCAAAGAAGTCTACCACATCCAAATTTTTTACATGGGATGGGTCAAATATGTCATTGTTCTAATATGCAAAATTTTCTTCCACATTTTTCTCTTTTTCCTTCAGGAATGCTTGATGGAGATCAACTAAATGTTTTGACATACAACAGTTACGTGACCAATACCCAGTCATTCTGCATTGAAAGCATTTATTTTAAACACTTTTTGAACTCTTATCTTGTGGAGTTTTTTCTTTGTCATCATCATTTTGTGTGGTTCTTTTGATTTTTGAATGATTAGAACGACCATCATGAAAATAATAATTATTTCTTCTTCTGCCACAATCACGACCTCAACCACGACCATGACCTCGACCACGATTATTATTAAAATTTACAGTATTCACTTCAGGGAATGATGTTGTTCTATTTTGTCAAGATTCATGATTTTTCATCAATAACCCGTTATTTTGTTCGACCAGGAGAAGACATGAAATCAGTTCAAAATATTGTTTAAAACTCCTCTCTCGATATTGCTGCTGCAGGAGTATATTCGAGACATGCAATGTAGAAAATGTCTTCTCTAACATATCAACATAAAAAATTTTCTGCTCGTATAACAATACTTTCGAACTGGTTTTGAATAATGCGGAGTTGTAATCATTTACTGATTTGAAATCTTGTAACCTCAAGTGCATTCACCCACAACGAGCTTTAGGAAGAATAACTGTTTTTTTTTATGATCATACCTCCCTTTCAAAATTTTCCATAAGATAAATGGATCTTTATTGTAAGATACTCTATTTTCAATCCCTCGTGGAGATGATGACGAAGAAAAATCATAGCTTTTGCTTTGTCTTAACTGAATGTCGTATTTTCTTCTTTAATAGTCTCTCCGAGATTCATAACATCAGGTGGATTTTGGCATCAAGTACCCATGACAAATAATTATTGTCATTAATATCAACGACATGACGACACTATTATAAAGTATTGTATTTATATAAGAAATTTAATATATATTAAATATGCTTAATAACATTAAATTTATTAATTATAACGAAGAGGGAAAACCAGCATACCTTTAGGACTTACCTTTAGCAAGAAAAATAATAGAAGCTCATGTATTATAAACTTGAGGAGCACAATTGGGAACACGAATACCAATAAAATATAATATTAAAATAAATTTAATATAATATAATAATAAAATAAATAAATATTTTAAAATAAATAAAACATAATATATAAATATATGAAATAAATAAATAACAAAAGTAAATAACATAAAAATGACGGATTTCTCTACTTTCTCCAATATTTTTAGATTTTGCCCAATGTGTGTATCTTACAAAACCCAGTAAATACCACTAAGTAGAAGTGGATTACAAAGACACTAATAATGTGTAATGTTGAGACACATGACAACACTTTAGAAAATTGAGACATGACAAATAGTCAATGGACGCAAATAATAGACATCTATTATTATAAGATTTATAATAAAAACTTATTTTTAGAAAGTGAGTCTTGGGAAAGGGGTCATAAGGGGATATTTGAACAAATTTGCAATATTTCTAAGATATGGATTCTTTGACAAATCTCTTTGAAATGGATGCAAGGTTTGAAAATTGTGATCACACAAAGGAAAAGAAAAAACCTGTAAATCTTCAAAAGCATCACCATTTGCTTTGGTTTACACAATCACAGATTCGTTAGTGATTATTTCCTTTTCTTAATGTATATTTATTATTCACTTTACGACATTATATATAAATATATATATTATATAACAGGTGTAGTTTAAGAATTTGAATCTCCATCTTAAGAAAATATGCGTCAAATTATTGTTCAACTATATTCATGAGTAATTTACTTTTAGGACTTAGCTCTAAATTCACCCACCACTATAATTTTTTCCAATACTTTTATATTAGCCCATTTCTTTCAATTACTTTTTGCCAAATTTTATGAGATACTTTTTTGAGAAATTGCATTGGATGACAATTTTAAAATAGAATTTTGCATATGTGTCTTCCAAATTTGTGATTTTGCAAATATGGAAAAATTTTTAAATCTCAATTTTCAATTTTCATTTATTGTTTATTCCATAATCACCCTTATATTAATAGCGTTAAAATCCTTTATGTCCAGAGCATTTCTCTTCCTTGTTGTTTTCTCTCGCGTGGATAGATTTATTGATCTCGTTTGGTTGGTTCAATCGCTCATCACAGTCTTTTTCCTATCGCCAATAATATCATTGGCTTCGGCTTTGTTCTCTTGGAGATTTCATCAAACACCTTCTCTACATTCCATTCCAAATAAGTATTGTTCTTATCAACCGTCTGTTTTGAGTTTACCAGCCTGCCTTGGATTGTTCTGTTCGTTTGTAGTATTCTGATTTGGTACTACTATAAAACTGAGTTTTAATGTCAGTTTAAAACTGATATTATAAAAATATAATGTCGATTTAAAATTAATATCGAAGATCATGTTATAAAAGGTCTTTAATGTCGGTTTTAAACCAACATTATGGCTTACCGAAATTTTAATCCAATATTCTTTAATGTTGGTTGAAAACTGACATTGTACACCATCTTCAATGTTAGTTAAAAACCGATATTATACACCATTGTCTATGGTTGTTTTACCAATTTTTCAATAATTGTCCAATATTTTTTTAATGTCTCATTTTTTTAAATGTCCAGTCCATTTTTAATGTCAATAAAAAAGTTAAAAACACATGCAAATCAATAATATTTTCTACTTAAGCATGTGCAAATCAATAATATATATATTTTTAAAACAATAATATTTCTCTTACTTGTACATAGACAAAATAAAATCTTAATTGCTTTTATATATTTTGATTTCAACAAACACAACAATTAACTAACTTATTGGAAGAAGGAAATAAAACTAGATAACAAAGGAAATAAAACTCGTCCACATATTATTGTATCAATTTGACCAAACAATCATAACGGCCACTAATAAAGTTGAGTTCAATACATTTACTAGAAAGGAAGGAACATAATAAATAATTGGAAAATGCATCATAGTTATGCTTCATAGTTGATCCATTTCTCATACACTTTCAAATCCAAATATCTTAAAAATACCAGCAACAATCTAAGAAAAAGAAAAAAGAAGCCAACAACCATCAATCTAAATGCATCATTTCGACCGAAGCTTAAAATAAATCGCTGAATAAGAATTTGAACAACCAAAATAAACATACTAGCAAGCTTGACCATAGTGGGAAATTTATGTAACAATTGCAGCTAAGGCATAGAAAAAAATTTATGTAAGCATTAGATAGGTGATTAACATATTGAAGTATTGATTAATACAAGTGGGAAATATCAACAAACAAGATCCAAGTTTCGATAAACTAAAAACTAAAAGCTTCCTCAACTTTCTTCCTCTGAAATAAGCTTCCTCAACACTCCAACCATTGAATGGAAATCATGGCAAATTAGAGGAGAATGAAGTTATTCTTGCAAAAATGGATACCTACTATAATGTATATAAAGAGTACATTATAGTAACATACAAAATCTAACCTTTGGTTCCTATATACCAAATATTCCAGTCTAGGAAAACGTCAATACAAAGCTATAAACAGAAGAAATTAGAAAAATCACAACCTCTGTAATACTAGAAGCCCATTAGATTTAGACTCAGTTAAAAGAAAATAGATTGCATTCCATAATTTACCGATGGAATAAAACTTTAAGCTATAAACGTCATACTATAAGCCCCTCGACCGATGGATCTGCACGTCGAGTGGCTGCACGACTTTCTGGTCCATAAATTTAGCGTAAAAAACATTAAAAGGAGTTAAAATAAAACTTTTTCAAAGTTTATGTGTACTTTCATAATTTAATTACATGTGAAACTGCTCATTCTTAATGTTGATAATAAGATTATCATGCACAAGGAGGCTACCTGCTTAGAGGAGAAGGAGAAGCAGCTGTAGCAAGAGATGTTGTAGTTGGTCCAAGTGAAATAGGTACTGTCAAGTACAAAAGGATCAAATTTTGAGCCCTCTCCCACTTTGAATTTTCATTGATCTACTGATTTATAAGACATTTGATGAGAACTAGAGAAGATTAATCATATCTGGGGATGGTAGGGGAGAACCAGAAGCTGCAAGATACATCAAAGTCGACATTAGAACTCTAAGAAATTCTTACAGCTTCCACATCAACTAAAAACTCACCATGGACAGCAAAGTCTGAAGCAAAGCAAAATCTCTCTATCCAGAGACAACTCACCGTGGAAATGGAGAAGAGAACCTAATTGCAATTGCAAGAGTGCAAGAAATGAGCTGTTGAAATCCCTTTTTCTTCTTTTTTTAATTTTGTCACCTTCCAATATGATCAAGCTCTCTCTAAACATGGAGGCTGTGTTCAATAAAAGAACAAACTTTTCAACATGGATGGAAAACATATTTCTCTATGTGTTGTCTATATTCATGAACTTAATAAACTACAAGCATTAATAACCCACAAGCAACCCATATGTGAATATCACAACAAACAGAAGGAGCAATACTTTACGAAGGAGTTATCAATAAGCACAAGTTAAACATTCACATTTCAAAATTCAGACTTTCAAAACTGAAAAGATAAAGAGTACAGCAGTATACCTTCTTGGTAGCAATCATCTTTTATTTTCACATCAAGCATAAAGCATAAAGCTTATGAAGAATCAAACAAAAAGTTCTATTTTTCTGTCTTTTACACAACATGGTAGAGAAATAAACGTAGTGTGGAAATCAAAATTAAATTAATTTTCAATGAAATTTGGAAGTGGATTCACCAATTTTTTTAAACGTAGTGTGGCATACTTATTACTAGAACGGTACAACAGTAGGCTAAGATCTTGCAACAATTTAAATAAAAAGAGGTTCCTACATTTTTGTGGATAAAAAATGTTTTCTTGGAGTGTAGATCTGACAATTTGGATTGCTTTGCGGTCTTATCCGACGAGATGGAGTGTCGATCCAACAAGATTTAGTATCAGATCTGGCGAGATGGAGTAAAACTCGCATATGAATAGATCTGGTATAAAGATCGACTTCGATGACGACGTGGACGACCTTGACGATGACGAATAGATATGGTACAAAGTTAGGCCTGAATCTGGACAAACGACACGTGAACGACGTGGGACTCACCTTGATGACATGAACGTACCTTAACGACATTGGAGATGTAGACCCTAGATCCTATTTACTACATAAGCATGTTCAAGTTAATGTGATATTTGTATGACTAATTTAATTGTATATATGATGTTCGTAGATAAAAAGGGCTTAAGGGTTTTGAAGAAAAATTAATCTATGTTTGGAAAAGGGTGCTCTCGGGTAGTAGAAGTAAACATTCATACTTAAAGAGATTTTGAGAAAGGAAATTAGGCGTGGACTAGACCTAATAGAGTGAGAGAAATTTTTTAAGTTTGGAAATTGAAGCTCTTGAGTGAAGTGAGTAAAAGTGATACTTAGAAGAAATAGAAGTTCTTGAAGATGGTCTTGCCATGCCAAGTGTTCAAGATTTGAAAGAGGAAAAAATGACTAAGTGTGAGGCTTGCGTTAGGGCCATGAAGAGGTTAGTAAAGCCCACTGAGAGAATGGCTAGCAAGGGTGTGTTGGCTTCACCAGAGGTTAGTAAAGCCCAAGGCAAGTGGCGTGTGTGCAACCAAACTTGCCTAGATGAGCGCATGAGTGGCATTGAGGTAAAGGTTAGGCGAGCTGCAAGGCGCAAGGTATGCACTGACTGAGGTACATGGAGGTTAGGTTGATAAAGATGACCAAAGGCATAAGCACTGGCTTGAAAGGCGCTAAAGTGTGCCATAAAGATTATTGGAGGCATTGACGAGTGGCAAGTCTCAACGTAAGTGCCTAAGGTAAGTTGCAAGAGACGATGGCTAGTCAGGCAATGGCCGAGAAGAAGGGTCTATGTGATGAGTACCAGCCTATACGTTGGTGTTTAACCTATGCATTGGTATGAGGTAGAAGTGCTCAACTTAATTATTGGGTTAGAGGGCCATGTGGCACATTTAAAGCCCTAAGCAAGAATTAATGGCCTAGGTATCATCCTAATAAGCCATTTGGTCAAGCATACATTAGTATAAAAAGAAGTTTAAGAAGAAACACTCGGTTTGGCGTTTTTACTTGTGAGAATTGAAAGGAGCTACTGCCAAACTTAAGATCGATAAGTGTTGGGGACGATGTTAGGCTGCCAAGAAAAAACTCCCATGAATTCGAGTTGGAAATTGAAGATTTTCCAAAGTGTTATAAGCTCTTGGGTTGCTCGGGTAGGTTAAGAAGATTGAAGAATTCTGAGCTTGTTAAGAAGAATCAGAGGCTCAAGTTTTAAAGTAAGAGAGTTAAGGTCTTCAAGAGCAAGTTCTTAGAAAGAAATTTGATGAGATAATGCATGGAACTTAAGTTATTAGTGTTGGAAGTTGAATCTGGAAATTTGATGGATGAATAAGCAGGCAGGTGCATCCGAAGGACAAGCAGGTAGCTGACGGTTGAGGTTGTGCGTATGCAATACGTGCAAGAACATGTGTGATAAGTGCAAGTGCTGGCCATGGTGTGTGCGCGAGGTGAGCGTAAGGTTGTGAGGAGGAAGAGGCCAACGACTGAGGCGCACTAAGGGAAGTGTAGGAAAGCGCTCGATGCATAGACGTGTTGGGTGTGTCTTAGCGCCTGAGTGAGCATTGTGAGTGCATTGTCACTTACCAACTAAGCGCAAGGTAAAATTTTGACTAAGTGCGTGATGCGTTGAGATAAGCTATGCGATGATAAGTTGTGAGGGGTGTCTAAGTTTGATGTTAAACTTAAATGTTAAAGTTAAGCTCAAAAGGGAGTTAGTGGCATTAGCCAAAGGCATTTATTGTTGTGATAGAGCAAATGCAAATAGGAGAAGCCTATCATCCTTTGAGAAAGTAGCCTAAGATAGTGAGTGACAAAGTTTATGAATGTTTTCTCAGTAGTTTCAAAACATGAACAATTGAATTTATAAGTTTTAAGCATGCTTTCGTAACAAGGTTCAACGCATGAGCTATTAGCCTTACGATAGTTTTTCTTTGTGAAACATGATTTCTTTAAGTATTACTCCAACACATGCTTTGGTTTGAGAGTTGATGTGTGGACGCATAGTCCAATCTTTTTTAAAGCATTGAGATTTATGAAGTATACTTCAGTTTTGATGATTGCAAGCATGTATTAGCTAGCATTCATTAAGTTATGTTATTATCTCATGATGAATATGCTTATGACTTATTTTTACTCGAATGTTTTATGTTTCAAAAGTTGAGTTTCTTATCCAAATAAGGTTTTATGATGATATAATGAGAAAACTCGATAATGAAGGTATGATAGTATCCAGGACACCATGAGCACGTAGGCACTATAATATCGATGTTGATTGTATTGAGATTACTCTAATCAGCTAAGGATTCAACGTTGAGGGATCAGTCAGAAGGGGCTCTCAGTCAATTAAGGCTGGATGATGATGATTTTCAAGGAAAATGTTGATGTTTGAGTTTTCAAGGTTTGAAATGTTTTACATATTTTACATACTTATGATTTCAATTGTTTCTAAACTCTAAATTTTAGAGATGCATGCTATTTCTGAAGTTGATGTTCTATTTAATGCTTAATAAGAATGTTTTAAAAGTAAATCACTGGGCTAGTATCCACTCTTTTCAATGTCTTCTTTTTCCCCCAGATAACAGTCAACTCCCCAGAGGATAGCTATTCTACTAATCTACCAGTCAAAGTGCAAGTTTTGAAGTGAAAGGAAGAGGAAGAGAAGCTTAGGTTGTTAAGTTTGTCTTGCTTAAACGTTACATATTAGGGACTAAGGGTAGTTTGGAGATGAGACCGAGTAAATATTCTATTGTATATGTATAAGTGTGTGCACCTATTTTAGTTGCTTTAGTTGTTTAATGTCTAAGGAAATAAATATTTTCAATTTGGACAATAGACGTCATGAGAGGGATTGACATATATTGTCTTTAAAAAAAAACATTATATATAAGTTTTTAGATCAATATTCTTAAAAAAGCATTACATCAAGAAATTGATGAACAGTTAACAATTTAACCCACAAAGAATTCCGAAATTTCACTCCAAAAATTAGGAACAGAATCATCCCATAGATTCACCAAACATACAAAGAAAATCGCAGAATTTTGTTGAATAAGAATCAAAGAATAATCCCAAAAATAAAAATTAATTAATTAACTTTCCGCCATAGACATATTCGAAAGACGGCTAGGAGTTGGCCGGAAATTCAACCACCGGAGAGTGGGTCTCCGGCTGGGCGGCATCAACGCCCTTCTTAAAACCTCTCTGCTTCCCTGATTCCGGCGGCACTTATCTCCGGGCATCCCCATCAAATTGCGGCCACCTCTAACCATCCCACCAAAACTGAAGCTCCTGCAAGTGGATCTAGCGGCACGGCTCCGGCTGGCTTCCCGTCCGGCGACGGAGGGGATCCGACGAGGCTGGTGTTGGGACTGAATAATGGTTGGCATTTTTTGTTTGGAAAAAATGAAAACCCAGATGGAAAAATTGGAGAAAAGTGGGTATTGATGAGATGAGTATTTAAGGAGAAAAATAATGGTTGGAAAATTCAAAGAAGTTGACCAAATTTTGGGGCCATTGACTTGACTGGCTGATGGCGCACTCGGTTTTTGATTCCATTGCTTGGTCCTTAAGCCGTTCTCCTATGACCACCAAACAACTTGGAAATTGCAAGCCTCTCTCTTCTCTATTACATATTCTACTTTATTCTCACATCAAAAACTCATCCAACTTCTCATCAAATGTTATGTTCATCCACCTCTAACTCCAATGTTGTTTCTTTTAATAGATTTTTATCAATTCCATTTGGTACATATGTTTTATAATTTCAAGTAGGAATGATATATGGATTAATTGCGTTGGAAGGGTTTTTTTTGGACCGATGGGTTGATTATTGAAAAGACTCGAATAACATTTTCAACCTAATCCTTAAAATTCGGGTTGAGTTGGGTTGGGTTGGGTTGTCTTAGGTTATTATATTTTTTTCTTATTAATTTAAAATACTTAAATTTATATACTACATCACTTGTCTAATAATTAAAATCTCATAAAACTTAAATAATTAAATACCAAATTTCGATGATATTTATTCCAAAACTCTTAAAAAAGACAAATAATGTAACAATCTTAAAAGAAAAATATAAAAAAATTTAACCTACTTAAGTTAGACCTCAAAAACACACACAAAGTAATTCGAGTTGAATTAAGCCAACCCGACAAACATAGAAAAAATTAACCCACTCAAATCCTTACAATTTGGATTAGGTTGTTCGGGATGTTCAAGTCATCCCTAATATTAAGATCTATTTAAAGCATAGGAACTAAGGTCCCGTTTGGTTCACAATCAGAAAATTGTTTTAAAAAACAAAGAATTCACTAGAAAACAAAATGAACTCTTCTATTTTACTGTACTCGAAAACACGTTTGGTTCCAATTTAAAATTTTGAAATTTGAATTCTTTTTTAAATATTTTGCAATTTGAATTCACAATTTAAAATTTGTGTTTTGTTGTGAATCTAAAAATGCAGTAGTGTATCACATATTCATAATTTATGAACATAAAATTTGAAGTCAAACAAAACGGCAATTTATTGTTTTTGAAAATGGATTATTTCAAAGATTGTTTTTGGAAATCGTTTTTAAAGGACAAGTATATAGAAACGTTTTAATTATTTTTCTTGTATATTTTTTTTGTTCTTAAAAACCTAAAACTGAAAATGAATCACGAACCAAATGGCCTAAATCTATTAAATTTGAAATAACACAATGAACTCTATTTCTAGATTACCACAATAAGCATTAAATTAATGAAGTTAATAACAACTTGCTGCAATAATATTGAACTGATTAAACTAATAACAATGTCCAGTAGGACACCTTTATTAGACATAAAATTATAAGTTGAGAGTCGAGCAGATCTATTATAAATGGTAAATTTTTTAACCTATCTTATTGATGTGGTGTATTTTTTTTTCCAGTTTAACATATAGAGATGAAGATTCAAAACTTCGACTTCTTAATAAAAAGATTATACTTGATTCCAATATGATATATGCCAATATCGATATGGTGATATGGTGTATAGTGTACATGTCTTTCATATGAATTTGGTGGATTCAACCATAACTAAAACAACTAATCATTTCTCATTGCAAGTCTCAAATCCTTATACATTTGAACAACTACTTGTTAATTTTCTTTTTGAATGTTTTTTGGTCAATAAAATAAATCTCTAATTATTACGACATATAACAGCTACAGGCCTGGCTTAAAAGAACAAAATTAAGGAAAGAAAGATGTACCCTCTGTTTATGATTAGGGTAATTTTTTTAATTAGTGTAAACCCCATTTGATAATATTTTGATTTCATTTGGTAATCAATTCATTTTTTGTTTTTTAGTTTTAAAAATCAAACCTATTTCTTCTCTATTACTTACATGGATTTGCATCTTTTCTTAAGTATAATGGTTGAATTCTTAGCCAAATTTAAAAAACAAAAACAACTTTTGAAAAACAACTTTTTTTAGTTTTCAAAATTTGGCTTGATTATTTAGATTATTGGTAAAAAGTAGATAACAAAGTAAAAAATTTGACAGTGAAAGTAGTGTTCATAGGCTTAATTTTGAAAAAACAAAATAGTTACAAAACGAAACTTTCGTTTTTGGTTTTTGGTTTTTTGTTTTTGGTTTTCTATTTAGTTTCTGTGTTTAAAAATAAAAAACAAAAAACATGTTGGGTAACTATTTTTTGTTTTCTATTTTTTAAAACAATTTGAAAAAAAAAAAATGTTTGATAATCATTAACTTTTTTTTTTGAAAAAAATCAAATTTAGTTTGACTGACTTTTTTTTAGTTTTATATTCTTTTAATAAAAATGAAATCAAACTATTTCTACAATACCTTTTCATCTGATATACATAATATAAAATCATATCTTTATTTTTAAATTTTTGCTTTTTTAAATCCATGTTGATTAAAACATTATCAATATTTTATATACACAAATTAATAATAAATCAAATGATGAATCTAATGAATTAACATAACTTAAAAATACAAGAAAATAATTGCATTTGGAATGCAACAACGGAAGCATTTAATCTAAATCTTATGAATTTACGTTGTTTATTTAAGACAATTTTATTTACTCTATGGTATTCACAATGTGTCATAAACAATTGTTTCTTAAATTAGAAAAATTACTAAGATGTGACTGAACACTTTAATCACATGATTGGATGAACTTATCTATAAATAATTAGTATATAAAGGAGATGAGAATTAGGGTAACATATTTAAAAACCGATAAAAATAATCACATATTTAAAAATTATTAGAAGCAATTCAAATAATCAAAATATTTAGAAAATACACGTTCTTCCATTAAGACCGTGTCTTTCAAAAAAAAAAAAAAAAAAAGAAAAAAAAAGAAAAACATACAATTTCATGAAGAGTTGTTGTCTTCTTATTTTTATAATAATAATAATAAGAAGAAGAATAATAGTTTTATTTATATTTTCAATCCAACTTTGAATTTTGAAATAGTTTTGAAAAAAAAAAATACAATATTACTGTTAAAAAACAAAATGAGAAATTGATGTGAGAAAATATTTTGCATATTATTTTTCATTTAATTTCATATAAATTATGTTTAAAAAACTGCATTACCTAAAATTTGAATCCAAAACATTAAGAATCGAGAGATAATTGTTAACTAACCACTATACGACAAAGAAAATGTCGTGAAAGGGTACAAAAGTATTATTAATAGAAGTAAAAGATGAAATACAAAATTTTTTAACAACCCAGGGATCGAACCCACAAATTGGAGGTGACAAAAAAATTCAATTTCACAATTAACATACCTGTTTTTCAAAAGATAAAAAATGAAATGATTACCAAATAAAGTCAGTAATTTCTTTTCATTATATATCAGAGAAATATTTTCTTTCATTCTAGTTAGATTCTATTTCTCGTAGTGAGCATTTTTAGTCTAAATATTTATGTAATTACTCATTATAACACTTTATTTTTTTAGGTCGTTGACTATTTTCTCGTAGGTCACGTGTTTCTAAATTAAGTGGCCATTTTTTGTAGACCCGTCTTTTGTTGATCGGTTCACTAGTCTTCTTGTATTCTTTCATTTTTTTTTAAGTCAAAATTTTGTTCCTTCATTTAAAAAAAAGAAAAAAAAGAACACACAGGCCGTGCATTATTAATATTATTATTCCCAATAGGGAAGGCATTGATTAGTTTGATATAAGAAAAGGACAAAATGGTTGAAATACTTAACCACCAGAATGTGAACCATCCTTCTATGTTTTAGACAGGTTCAAAGTCAAATATAAACTCAAACATCAACTTCACAATTTTTTTTTATAAGTGGGAGTTTAGAATCAATCAACATGTCTTTTATGAATGATAATTATTACTACAAATTGCTTTTATGGAAACCCTTAGGTTTTCATAACTATTAAAAATAAAAATTAATTTAGATTGATTTGGAATGACTTTTTTAAAACGATGTAAAAGTATTTTAAGTATAAAAGATGTTTTTAAGTACTTATTTAGATAGTCATTTGTCAACAGAAATGATAAAACCAACTGTTTACAAAATATATATATATATGCACATATTTTCTAAACAGTTGGTTTTATCATTTCTGGAAAGGGAATCTATACTGTTTATTGGCTCTATTACTGGTGACTTTAAATTAATCAAAGAAAATAGACTGTTCTATACAAGTTTTAGATTGGTGGTTTAAGTATTATATGGATTGGTGTGAACTGTAACATTTATGATTTTTAGAAATAAAGAAGCAGTTTCTGTATAAGTTTCAATTTTCTGAATAAAGGCTACTTTTAGTGTATCATTTCATACTACTTTGTCCTTGTACTTTGTCTTGGCTGATCTCTCCTCCTTCTGTATCAGGTTTCAGGTGAAAAAGAAGCAGTTCTTTGTTAACTTTATGACAACTATGCTGTTTGGTGCAATTGCTACATTAGTGTCTTGTTTAATCATCTTGTTAGGTATATCTTCACACTAAGACTAATCCATTTGTGAACTAGGAGGACCTAGTGGACCTACAGACCATGGGCTCCAACGATATGAGATTATTTGGCTAAACTCTTTACACCGAATTAAACCCCATCCGTTAACTACCAGGTCACTCCACTAAAACCCGTAGTTGCACTCCCCTCACTGTAGATATATTGTGTCCACTTGATATAACCATGATTAGTAAGTTAACCCTTCACAGGTTGTTCGTAATAACGGCTGGATTAAAAGGCTGTTTTAGCTCCCAAGATTACCTCTTGTTCCTTAAGTCCCATTGATCCTCTAATGAACAATTGGTTTGTGATCTGATCATCAAACTGAGTCCTCTCGAGCCAATGAGAGGGTGCAACCCTTGTTCAAGACCTGAAGTCAGCACTTAAGGAAACAACCTGTCTACTATCCCTGAAAGCGGGTAGGAGTGAATTCCATCTTGCGCTCTATGTCCCCAACTATTTACCCGGTCTTACCTTTGAAATGGAGGGCTTATTGAGTCAGCTCTATTGAGCCAACCCTCACCTATATAAATCTAAAGATAATCCCGAATAAATAGGCGTTTACAGTTAGCTCAGGATTAAGGTCAAGTTACCTAGGTCATCGTTTTGAAATAGTCAGTCTTTAAACAGTAAACAATGTTATAAAATAAGAGTGACTTATTTCTTGGTCCGGTCTTGTGCAAACTCATTGTATAGGACACCCCCACTCCTTATGTCATTACATGTACGAATCAAGATCACTTCGTCTGTAGCACTTTACAACTTCTTGTAACAACTACAGAGTGGGCCGCCATCCGATAGTGTTACCAGAATATGACACCAAAACTTATTCATATACTATAGATCATTTAGACTATTTACTTGAACCTGATCCACTCTTATGTCTCGACATAAAGTTCAAGTACTAATGTAATAGTCATGGATCTTTTAGTTTATTGGATTTATTTCTAAAACGAAATAAGCAATTCATATATTCAATACAACTTTATTGAATCAAACTTCAATAACAATTTTACTGATTTACAAAATGAGTTTATTATTTACAAACCACGAGTTTTAGGACATAAAACCCAACAGATATTCGATATATGACAGACATGTAATTTAAAATTTTTTTCTTTATAGTCTTCGTTTTAAAGTTCACTTTATTTTAGAATGTGTGGTTATTTCTTGGTAATACGACAATAACTATTTTTTTAATCTCAAAAGAATATTCAAAAAACTCGAAAGAAAATATTAAGGAGACAGTAAAGGCAAATATAAATATTACTACTTATTCATTATATTATGTAGACATCTACTGCGAATAATATCACATACTTTATTGTTGGTTTTTGTATTGTAGTGCCTTTTACAGGTTGGGAGCACCAAATTTGGATACTACTTCATGAAGTATATAAGGGATATTGTGATAAAAAAAAAAAAGCATTGTGATCTCATATTCGTTATATTATCAATCTATTACAACATTTCAAATAGCAAAGGGAAAAATAGAATTTATTATAATATTAAGCTTTTATGATTATAAATTGATACAAGGAACTCGTACTCACGTCGAGTTAGATGAGGTGCGAGTTGAGTTTGTTGATTTTTTGCATTGCTACATATGATAGGGGACGACAACTATCAATTAGTAGATGCTCACAATTTTGAACATATTGGATGGATTGGACATATTACATGTTTTATTTTTCATTTTGAAGATATAACTAGGATTACTTCATATGAGATTGATATGTGTCATTTTTGGAATCGTTCGGGNAATTGATTATAGTTTTGGAAAAGTGTTCATATGGGGTTGATAATTGTTATACTTTTAAAAATTGTTCATATGAGGTTGACTTTAATGTTGAAATTTTATTCTTTTTGGAATTGTTCATATGGAGTTGTCTACATTCTTCTAACTTAGAGATCCTTCACGAGATTGTAAGTTATATATTGACAATGTTAAGAAGTAAACTTTTGTTAAAGATATTTGTGAAATTTTGGTTAATAAGATTGAAAATTTGTGTTGTTTATTGGATGATGAATGCTTGTCCTATATATATATCAATGTGATTATTGAACCAAAATACAAGAGAAATTATAGGAAAAAAAATCTAAATAAAAAATTACAAAAATTACAAACATACATGACACTCTAAATAGGTTAAGAATTATTTAAGTTGACTTTTATTTAACATCAAGATATAGATATATTTGGATAAGTAAAAACGGTCAAATTATAAAAAATATGATACATAATAAATGTCAATATTTAATGCACTTGATACTTTATTCATGTCAATGAATTTATATTCTTGACATTTTTACTATATCAAGTAAAGTATATCAAGATATTTTTGCATTCTCAAGAATGCTCATATTTGACATTTTTAACATATCAAGTCTCCCGACGTTTTTGTCTTATCGAGAACATTCACATTCTCGACCCTGGATGCTTTGACGTTCTTATTGTTGGGTTTCATGTCCTAAATTCATAGTTTGTAAATAAACAAATGAATATTAATAAAATAATTGTTATGTTTTTTTATGTATTTATATTGCATAACTCAATTCAATTAACAAAATCCAAGGTTATTTATACGAAACTTGAACAATATGTAGTTGACCTATAGTGGATTATGTTCAAGTAATAACCTGAAGGGTTTATAATAGATGGATAAGCTTTGGTATCTCATCCTGGTAACACTATATATACGACTCACTTTTTAAATGTTACAAACGATGTAATTGAAATCATTCATGTGGAGACATGTGAGTGGAAGTATCCTATACAATAAGTTTTGTTAATTTTGTATATTATTGAATAAATCAGTGTACATAATCAATCTTTTACAAGGTGAATAAATAGACATTAAGAAACCACCAAAGGAAAAATACATAAATGGAAAATACCCAAAAAGGAAAATAATAATTAATAATAAACCCTAATTTCCTTTTAACACCCTACATCAAAACTCAAGGTGGTATTGTTGGGATTAGTGTCCTAAATCTCGTAGGGTCATATAGTTTGTAATTGTATTGTACAAACATTTTATTTATTTAATAAAATATGAGATGTTTTATTTTGCATTTAGTAGCATTAAACCCACAAATAAATAAACTAACATTCAAGGCTTCTGCAGCTTAAACATGTATATAGAGACATACAGGTGAATCATGTTTAAGTGATAACTTAAATGGTTTGTAGTGGATAGATAAGGCTGGATACCTTATCCTAGTGACACTACGAGTACGACCTGCTTTGTAGATGTTATCATTGTTGTAAAGTGCTACAAATGATCTGATCCTGATCATTCATGTGAAGACATGTGAGTGAGGATATTCTACACAAAGGAGTTTGTATAAGATTGGACCATGAAATGACTAGTCTCATTATATAACGCCGTTCATAATGGAGACTTACATTTCAACAGAATGATCATAGGTGACATGGCCTAAATCATGAGTGAGTTATGAATTCCTACCTATGAAGACAATTCTTTGATTTGTATAGGTGAGAGTGGCCAGATTGCCGACTCAACAAGGCTACCATTTTGAGGATTCATCTGATTGGGGAGTTGGAAACACAACTACACAAGATAGAATTCACTCATTCCTCGAGATAGGAGAAAGTAGATAAATTGCTCTCTTAAGGGCTGATTCGGGGGCTTGAGCAATGTGGCGCCACACTCTCTCCTGACCCGAAAGAAGATTAGTTAAAGTTAGACTATGATTTATCATTCATTAGAGGGATCAGTGGTACTTAAGGTGTTAGATGTAACTACAGAGGCAAAATGGTAATTTTTGCTTAATTGTGCTTACGAGCAATTTGTGAAGGGGCATCACATTAATTAAAGAGTTGAGTAAATTAATTAAAGAATTTAATTAATTATTCAAGTACCGTTGGAGCTTCAAGCTACAGGTCCATGAGGTCCCCTATGTAGCTCAGCGAGAATTTATGAGAATAAATATTGGATTAATTTTAATATTTCAAATTAATTGAGGAAATTAATTATATATGATATAATTATTTTGATTTAATTATATATGATATAATTACTATAATGTATTTGATACATTATAGTATAAAGTTTATTTGAGAGGAAATAAACATTTGAATATGATTCAAATATTAATTATATGAATTAGATCTACATAATTAAATTTAATATAAATGGGATTTATATTAAATGCCATTGGTGAGAGAATTTAAATTATAGGTTATATTGTATTAGATACAATATTAAACTATAGGTTATATGTTATATTTGATATAACATATAGTTTAATATATATATTATATGATAAAGTGGTTATCATATAAATATATATTAATTTTTTATTAAAATTTGTTTTATTATTAATTTTTTTTTTAAAAAATAAATTTAGGGAGGGAGTATTTTTCTCTACTACGTGATAGTGGGAATATGTCGGTTGATTTTGATTCTTTTACCTTCTTACTCTAGGTTTTTACAGAAGAGTTTTATAATAGTTATCTCTCATAATCTCTCAACTCTCTTCTCATCTCTTGTGGCCATTTGGTGGAAAGGATAAATGTAAAGAAAACGTTCTTCAAGGATAAGTTTTCATCTCCCTATTATTATTTCTTTTCCTTAACTGTTTTTCTAGCATGTTGTTTTTGTGATTAAATGCATATCATTTTTGTTTCTTCGGTAAAATTGTGTTTTTTGTAAAATTTGGGATTTAGGTATGATCCCGTTTCCGCTTAAGAACCTTCAATGGTTTCTTCAGGTAGAATGACAAACAACTTGAGTTTGTGAAGAAAACATCCGAATAAAATCAACAGATTTGGGTTGGAAGCAAAAACCCACGAAGAAAGATAATAGAAGTACGCTGGAAACATAAACCCACAAAAAACGGAAATAAACTTTTGGGCTGGAAACAAAGATCCTTATAGAGAAATTGATAACAAAACTTACGAAGAATTTCTAGACTGAAAACAAAGATCCTCATAGAGAGATCTACAACAAAACTCTCAAACAACTAATTTGAAAACTATCCATTCACAAACACAAAGTTGAAACAACCAAACTAAACCAGTTCGGTCTAACTAAACCGAACCAAACCAAAAACAGGTTGATTCAATAAACCAAACTGAGTGAACTAAATCGAACGGATTTGAATGACCTGAAACTAATCGGTTTAAAACTGAAACCCACAAGCACTAAATCTAAGTGTGAACTAATGCTTGAGAAGATCTAAGGCGTCGATTGGGAAAATGGTATGTGGTTGGACAGAAGGCACGCAGTTGAACTCTAGGCATGGCGGCAGACTATCTGAATGACTAGCTCGATGGTAGAAAATGTGTGGACCGTTAACGAAATGGTGCGACGAAAAATCTCGTTTGCGTGACAGAGGACAATGAAAGTACGACAGTGGATCTGAGCTATTTGTCGGAGCTGTTTGGGCAGGGCAGATGTAGTTGCAGATTGGAGAGAGGGAAGAACGAGAGCAAGGTGTCTGTCTTAACGTCGAGGATGGTAGATCTAAACATCAGATGGAATGGATCTAAGCACACACGATGACTGGGATTTATGAAGGGCTTCAGATTTATGCCAGTAGAGTAGAAACATGGCGAAGATGGATTTGGGTAGCGGATCTATGCGAGGATCTGCATGAACAGCGTGCTTTTAGAAAGAAGACAAAACCCTAGCATATGGATGGAAATAAAACAAGTAGAAAACGGGTGACTAATAGCTCTCAAAAAGAGCTATTATTCCTAGCTTAATTCGGACTTGTTATTAGATTTTGTGTTTATTTTCCTATTTTGTAGGTATCGAGCAATCAAGAGGTAGAATTAATTATTTGGTGAAGAATGAGGTTAATTTGAAGTAAATTGGAGTTGATTTGAGCGAGCTTCAAACGCGTTAAAAAGACCAAAATGTCCCTGTTAGAACATTGCAACGCTCTTCAACTGCAAAGGCCCAATGCTTGTCTGACGTTGAAAGGTAGAAGCTTGATATGCAGAGGACTGTTGCAATGATACTCCTAACATCACGACGCTCTGAGTTTGGCAGCAACACCAGTGTTGCAACGTTCCCTGATGCTCGTGGCTTATTTGTACAGCGTTGCAACATTGTCTCTAGCATTGCAACGCTGCATAAATTTCTACAAATACCTCCCTTTGTCTTTAGGTCAAAATATGCTAACTTTTGAGGGCTAAACTGATGGAGGCGTGTCTTTAGGTTAGTTTTTCTTTTTGTTCTGGGTTATAATCGATGAATTGGATGTTTATCTCAGATTTGTCTATGAGTTAAGAGGTAACTTCTATATAATTTATTTGAGCAAGAGCCCTATGTCTAATTTCTTGAGTTTCTAGTAATTAAATGTAATGTTCTTCAATTTTATGTTTTTCTTTGAATCTTGATGAATTTAGATTTGCATTTATGTGTTGGACTGACGACCCTATCATGATTGCATATCTCCGTTAGTTAATTTCGAGCTCGCACATTTCCTCATAATTCATCTATGCTTGATTTTACCTCGGTAACAATGGTTGAATTTGTATGCTTGAGATTTATAGGTTGTCCTTAAATTTTGGTAATGCATGTTTAATACAGATTCGAAGAATAAATTGGTTATTGGAAAAGGCTTTTCCTGACATTTAATCGACGTGATTGAATCCTTATTTTTAATGCATATGTTTTCTAATTCTATATGATTGCTAAGAACCCAATAGAATTAAGGGCATATAGTTTAATTAGGGCGTGGTCTTTCCAACCTTAATTAATAATTAGGATGCTTGATTGATTTCGATTTAATTGATTGTTGGCCTTTGTAGAGATTAGTTAAGTCGAATCGATTTGGTAGTCGTGCATACATAGAATTGAACATTCGTTTAATTATCGAATTCCATGATAGAAATTGAATAAGAAACTATCTCTTGCTCTAGAAATTAGATAGTCTCCTATTATAGATTACATTTACCATTTTATTTCAATTTCACGCATNACCACTCTAGTTAGGAAATTAGCTTAACAAAACAAATTGTGCTTTCCTGTGGATCGACTCAGACTTATCACTATTTCTACATCTTTGTAGTGATAGTAATAATTCCATATTATAAATTTTCTTTTGTTTCGTAGTCCTTTTCGGGAATTAAAAGACATCGAAAAAGGCACGAAGTTATAGGGTTCAATGAGACAAAACCTAATGCTCTAATACCATGTTAATTTTTTATATTATTGAATAAATCAATGTACATAATCAATATTTTTCAAGGTGAATAAATAGATATCAAGAAACCACTAATGTAAAACACATAGTGGAACATACCCAAAAAGAAAAATAATAATGAAAAATAATAATTTAAACCCTAATTTCCTTTTAACAAGTTATATAAGATTGGGCAACAAAATAATTAATCTCTCTCTATAACTCTGTTAATTAAAGAGTAACTCCGTTAATTTTATATATATATATATATATATATTTTGGTTATAAATCCCCAAAAGTCTTAGAAACGGTTATCCATCTAAGATTTTCATTGTCATCTTGAAAGTCCCCCTTTTAGCTTAAGAGTAACTTTTAGTACCTGAGAGCAAAATTTGACAATCAGAAAATAGTGGCCTAGTGTGTGAATAAAAAAAAAAAGAGAAGCATAGTTGATAAAAAAAAATGCATAGAAAAATGAGGCATAAGTCGGCATGCCTGCAAAAAAATAGTTTGTGTGTATGTGTGGATAAAGGAGAAAAGAGCTACCTCCGCCGCGTCTAGTGAGGGCTCGGGAGAAAAGAGTGATAGGTTCTCAGCAGTTGAGTGTGAAAGCTAGCTCTCTAGGTAAAATTAATACTTTCTATGTTTTGTTTGTGTGAGTTTTAGGCACTCTTACAAGAACGGCTTGTCTTAGGCTAATAATTGAGCTAGAGTAGAGGGAAGATGAAATGGGAGTTGGATAAAACTTTTCCAGGTGATTTTTGATTTATGAAAAAAATTCATGCTTTAGTGTTTGTTCATGCATGATTTGATTGTAAAAATCCCTTTTAAATGAGTCTTAATTGATTGATTTATTGAATTTGGATTGTTATGTGATTTATGATGTAACCGTAAAGAGTGTTAAGACTTGAGATTGGATCTGACAAATAGAGTGAACAACTCTTGTCAATTGCATGATTGAGTGTTATGACCTTGCTCGGGACGATCAACTGCTAAGTTAGGGGTTTTTGTTAGCTCTAAAAAAGAGCTAATTTTATGTTCTTAATCCTACTGAGTTGAACATTTCTTATGCTCTATATATCTTATTTTGTAGGTAAATTGATTTTGTAGAGCGAGCTTGTTTCTAGAAAGAAAATCGAGTCAAAAGGACGAAAAATTGAGAGTTGGATGCACCAAAATTAGTAGAGATGTCAAATTGACCAAATTGCCCTTGAGGGCAGCATTGAAACCCTCCTTTGACGCTTGCCTAACGCTGAAAGCTAGTAAGCAACGAATTCTAGACAAGTAGTCAGCATCATGACACTTCCTCAACGCTCCAGCTCAATGATACATGGCAGTAGCTATTGAATAGGGCAGCATTGCAATGCTTTGTGTAGCGTTGCAATGCTACAAACATCAACAGAAGAATAGCCTCTGCACGCATGCAGCTGATCGTCACAAGACCGTTGCAATGCCTTCCTAATGCTCTAGGTTTGATTCCACTGCAGCATTGAAACACTCTGAATAGCATTGCGGCGCTGTGCTTGTTTTACAAATAGGGGATTCTTATTCCAATCGAGGGGAGAAAAAATTTGAGATTGAGAACGTAATTTGGAGCCGATCAGGTTGAATTTCTGGACAACAATTTCATCACATTCATCATTCTCTTCAGTGATTGACATGTCTATGCAAGGCTAGGTAAACTTTTCTTGGGATTAGTTATATGTTTAGTTTATTTTACTGAATTATTGTGAATTATTTGGGATGATTTGATTAAATTTTAATGGATGTTTTTTGAACTGATCTGACAAGTCGGTCTATTAAAATTCTTGTTTGCAAAATCATCATAGCTTGTGCAAAATTGATTGATTTGGTTGCACAAATTAGGATCGCATGTGTAAAGTTTAGACTTTTCCTGACCAAACTCATGTATGTCCTAATTTAATCTTTCCCAATTAATCATGCTACAAGATATGACTTTTCGACTTGTAGTATGTCTCAACGTTTGAACCCTTTCATAATGCAATTTGGTTTTAACATGAATTTCCTTGAGAAAGAAGAGTTGCAAATTGAATTTGGGCTAATTTGGTTCAATATCGAATTTGGTTATTTGGGTTGTTAGATTTTCTAATAGGTTGAGGAGTTCACTGATTTAGTACAATTAACTAGTGCCTGATGATAGAAAAGTTAAACATACATACTAATCCCAAGACTTTTTTTCATCGATTTAATCCAACTTATTCGCGTGCTCACTTCTGTTTCTTTACGTTGCATATTAATTTTTAATTACTTTTTCCACAAATCAAACCAAAACACCAATCACAAGGAATTCTTTAATTACCCGAGCCAGACAATAGTTTTCCTGTGGATTCGACCCCATTTTTACTGCTTTTACTGTGTTTTTGGGTATAAGTATAGGTTGGGTGATTATAGTTCTTTGTTTGAGTCAGTGAGCGTGTGCAATAGTGTTTCTATTAAATTTGAACCTCAAACAGTTATTGCCTCAATGTGCTTATCTTCTTTTTTCTTTCTTTGCATTTCTTCTTCTACCGCCGCATTGTTGCGACAGACTTCCTCATGGTGTAGCTTCCTCGCCAGATCACCAGATGCGATAATTAGGCAGGCCTTATCTGTCATATCCACCTTTCTCTTCTTTTCGTTCTTTTTCTTCTATTTTTCTCGTTAAACTAACCGCACATGGGCTGTCCACAGAAGACCTAGTTGCGGTGACCTCAGGATCGATCACTTGTCCATGTACGTTGAGCCACGTAGCCTCTTCGTCTTATTCTCTTCTTCTTGACTATCAGATGAGACGTACATGCACATCATCCTCGTCTTTTACATCCCTTGGTTGGGCCTCAAATGTGGCCATCCTTTCTTGTGGGAGCTCAACTTCAACATGCGACATTGCCTTAGCAGACTTCATCGCCAACGTTTCTTCCACCTTTACGGTCGTGGAATACTCCTCAATAATTTGACGTTTAGCCTTACGTCGACGCTTTTCTTCCTTTCTCAACCTCCTTTGTTCCTTTCTTTTTTTTCCGTTCATTCTCCTCTGCTTCCTTTCCCTTCTCTTCCTTTATTTACATTTCTTTCTCTTTCTTCTTTGCAACCAATTCTTCCACCATTGGCTTAATGGGTCCATCATCAGGGTTTGCTAGCGCTTTCCTTTTAGAATCCTTGGCTGCAAGCGTTAACCCTTGTGGCGGCACCATCATTACTTCACCTTAGTGCTCTTCTCTCCTATCTCACTAATTGACTATCCTAGCTTCCACCAGGCCACAATCCTTTTCAATTGTGCTTAAGATACTGCCAAACACCTTCATATCATCTTTCCTTTTGAGTTCACTTTTAAGAGGGAATTGTTGGCGCAATAAGTTCAGGACTAGTGGAAGGGACATTCTCCTTGCGCCGTCCTTTATGGTTGTGCTATGATGCTGAACTAGTGGAAGAGGAAGTGGGTTTACGAATTATGGGTTTGGGATGAGAGAGTGGTGGTCGTCTTATCTTTGGTTGGGCTTGAGCTTGCCGGCTTACAGCAAGATAAGCAGCTTCTTGAATGGACATGGCTGTTGAAGCCAACAAAGTAGAGGTCGTGGGTTGCTGAGGAAGTCTTCTAGTGCCTTCAGAGGCGGGTTTTTGGGTGTTTTTGCTTTGGGAAGCCATGGATTCTAGCAAGGTAAGGAAGGGATGGAAAAATGGTGATTTAGAAAATGTAGAGAACTTAAGTGCTCAGAGGTTCAGGGCTTAAAGGATCTAGTGTAGACGATAAACGAATGAATGGGAATAGACGAGGGTTTTATAAGAGTTTAAGATCGGGGATCGCAAACTTTGAGGGCAATGATGTCATTTAATGACAGTTCATTAAATATGCGTTAGAAAAAAGGACTTTTCATCAGATGTCACATTCGATTGCCTTAGGATACAAATCATCAGACTGTTGGGTTTTATGCCCTAAAACTTGCAGTTTGTAAAATGATAAACATTCTCTATAATCAATATACTTATTATTGATTTCATAAATTGTATGAAAGTCTAAATTCAATAAACTAAGACCCATGACTATTGTATGAGTATTTGAACTTTATGTGGAGACATAAGAGTGGATTAGGTTCGAGTAAATAGTCAAAATGATCTATGGTATATGAATAAGATTGGGTACTTTAGTCTGGTAACACCATTGGATGCGACCTACTCTGTAGTTGTTACAAATAGTTGTAAAGTGCTACATACGATGTGATCCTAATTCGTACATGTTATGACATGAGGTGTTGGGGCGTCCTATGCAACGAGGTTGCATAAGATCGGATCATGAAATAAGTCACTCTTACTTTATAATGTTGTTTACTGTATAAGATTGACTATTTTACATAGATGACTTAGGTAACTCGATCTTAATCCTGAGATAACTATGAACTCCTGTTTATTTGAGATTACCCTTAGATTTGCATAGGTGAGGGTTGGCTCAACAACGTCGGCTCAATAAGACTCCCATTTCAGGGGTAAGATCGAATAGATAGCTGGGGACATAGCTGTCTCTTATACACATCTAGATGTGTATAAGAGACAGACCCTTAGATTTGCATAGGTGAGGGTTGGCTCAACAACGTCGGCTCAATAAGACTCCCATTTCAGGGGTAAGATCGAATAGATAGCTGGGGACATAGGGTGCAAGACGGAGTTCACGCCTACCCGATTTAGGGATAGAAGAAAGGTTGTTCTCTCAAGTACTGAATCCAGATCTTGAATAAGGGGCCCACCTTCTCACTGGGCTGAGAGAGTTTGGTTTAGCGATTGGATCACAAACCGGTTGTTCATTAGAGGATCAATAGGAACTTGAGAAATAAGACGTAATTTTGGGGGTATAACAGATATTTGACCTAGCCGTTATTACGAACAACCTGTGAAAGGTCGACTTGCTGATTATGGTTAAATCATGTGGACATAATATCTCTACAGTGAGGGGAGTGCAACTATGGACTCTTATACACATCTAGATGTGTATAAGAGACAGAGCTGCAACTCATGCAACTCTCTCCCTTGCATGTTGATATGCAATATCATGAAGAGTTTGGAGTGAATTTCGGACATGCAATCAAGAGAGAATTTTAGAGAAAATTTGGGTTCAAGAAAGGGTTCTTCAACAAGATTGCTGCTGTGAGCTTTTCTCCTTCATCCCTTGATTCAAGCTTGATTTTGAGTCCCACAACTCAATCTAGAGTACCAAGAGAATAGTAAGGAAGATCTTGAGGTGGAGAAGATTGCAGCTGGAGAACAAGCTTTGAAGAAGTCCTACAAGAGGTATGTCTTGAAACTCACTTGTTTTTTGCAAGAGCATGCTTTATAATTTGCCAAAATCAATGAATTAGAGTGCATAGATGATCCTTGTGCTTCCATTGTTGCTGATACAATCCTACACAGGCACCCTATGCATCCCATGCGTCGAGTTGGACTGATTTTAATTATCGCATAATACAGAATGTGAAAGCATCATTCATTTTTATTTTTATTTTATGTCATTTTATTTTGTTTCACACATCATTCATTAATGCATGGCCGACTTCTTTGCCCCAAAGGAACAGGGTATAGTGAAGCTTCCTGGGTCCTTCATTTTCGTAGGGATGTTACTCTTGAATAATGTGTTGCACTCATGGGTCAATGAAACAATTTCAAATTTGTCTAGCATGCGTTTATTCATAGAATGTCCTTCAGGATCTTCACATAGCTCGACATTTGTTCGAGAGCTTCTACCAGGGGGATGTTGATGGGAAGTTGTTTTAATACATCCAAGAATTTCTTAAACTGCCGATTATCGTCCTTCTTTTTCACTTTACTTGGAAATGGAGGCAGCACTTGCAAGACATCGTTCAAGAGCATCAAATGTCCGCGACAAATGCTCTAGACTTGTTATTTGAGAGGAGTTTTTATCATGAGATTTCATAATTGTTGTAATTTGGTCAGAGGGTTGAGAAAAAGTAGTTGGAAGATTTATGGTCGATTTAAAGATAGCTAATTCATGGTTATTGGGTCTATCTGTATGGTTAGATCTTTAATTTCTTGTGTTGTTGGAGTCTGTGGTTTCGCTGGTCTAGCTTCTCGTGTTTTAGCTGTTGGGTTTGTCATTTTTCTTCCGCTAAGCAGTGTCACAGCTTGACACTGCTCCTTCCCATTTCCACATGGAGCCTTAGTGTTAGTAGGTAGGGTGCCTGATTGCCTATTCTTTAGATTATCAGCGATCTACCCTACATGAACTTCTAGGTATGTATTGAGGAAGCTTGAGACTGGATCAATGCATCGTTCTTCTGAATGTATTCCTTTATAAGCATCTCAAACGATGACGATGCGTTATAATTTGATGCTTGGTTGTGATTATAATGAGAACGGTTCTGATTATGCTGGTGGCCATGGTTGTGCTGATTGAATCTAGGTAAATGCTCTGTATTTGCTTGCTGTTTATGTACATTTTTCTGTGTAGGTTATCCTTCATTTCATCCCCAAAAGAAGTTGGGGTGATTCTTCCAGCCAGGATTATATGTATTGCTAAAGGGGTTGTTATGGATGGAGAAAAAAATACGAGGATCATGCGGGTAGGCTTCAATAGAGTGAGACTCTTCGCATTGTACACAACTTACTGTCGCAACATAAATTATGGTGTTAAGCTGATCAGCATTCTTGTTCAAAGCACCTTGATTTATAGCCATAGTCTATAGAAGGGAAGTGACGGTAGCCATCTGGGCAGTTAACAAGCTCATCGCATCTGACTACACGATTGCTCTTTTGATCTTGTGTCTATCAGCATTCCGACTCTCGTATCCATCATTTACCCAATCATCAGTATTTCTAGAAACCCAATCTAAGATTTCCTTAGCCTCAATCTAGGTCTTGTCCATAAGGCCTCCTGCAGTAGAGGCATCAGCCACCAATTGCATAGCTCTATTCAGCCCATTGTAAAAAGTCTCCATCAGTACGCAGTTAGGGAGGTCGATGTGTAGTAAATTACGAACTAGACGCCTAAATTTGACCCAAGTGACACTCAAAGATTCAGAGTCTCCTTGTTCAAAATTCACAATGTCCCGCCGTCTCCTTGCATTAATGGCTAGAGGGAAGAATTTCTTCATAAATCTTTCAACTAGCTGATCCCAAGACATAATCTCGTTTGGCTTCAATGAATAGTCCCATTTCTTGGCCTCATCGCGGAGAGTGTAAGGGAAAAACGATAGCCTAATTCCCTCTGGCGTTACACCAGGAATAGATAATGTATTACACGTTTCTACAAAGCTTCTTAGGTGGGCGTGAGGATCTTCACTAGGTGAAAAATCTTACAAATTCGGGGCCACATAATTCCTCATAGGAATGTTGTAGTCTTCGGCCAGAAAGATAACGTCCTATTAACCTTACCTGAATACTTCATTTCCTCTGGCCCAGTTATTCTAGTTATTATTGTTGTTGGCCATATTCATTCTTCTTCTATTTCTTCTTTGTTTGTGCCGAAAATTTCTCTCGATCTCAAGGTCAATATTGAATCTAGGTTCAGTACTTATACTCATATACTGTTTGCCACTTGGTCACACAAGCTACAATATTCCTAAAAATCAAGAGGTTCCAGCAAAAACACAAATTCAAACATTAAATCAGTTGCCAAATCCCCATTAACGACGTCAAAAACTTGTTGCACTTTTGTTTGTGTGTCGTGAACTACACTAGAATGTCTATGCATTGAACTTATTATGCAACCAGTTGTAGTTAATCATGCATTTGTCACAAGTTTCCTTATAGTTTGCCAAGAATAAACAAACTATAAATTTCTTGGTATGAGCGGAGGTCAAACTCAGGGATTTGTACTAAGAATGTTTGAAACGTATGTGAATGCGACAAGAACTAAGATAATTACAGGAGATTAAAAAAATCATGCGACTAAATAAATCTATGCGATGAAAGTATCTAAACAAGCAAGGAATACTTCAAGTTTCATTATGAGAAAATTAAGATGGACAACAACTTTAACGTAAATATATGGAGAAGGTAGGGTTTAGAGGAAATCAATGTCGCATCCCTAAGTTTAACTTTTGAGGATAATCCTGGCTCGCAACATACGTTCATCGCATACCTCTCGACGGCTAGCCATGCTTGTCATATTTCTATGATGCGTGAGCGATGTTGCATTGAGCATAAGGTTATTTCTATCTCTAGAAACACTTCTTACTTTGATTAGTGAGATCCACAACTACTTACCCTCTCGAGCAGTTAGTCATAGTTGCTTGACTCAATGAGTGATCATGGGCAAGGATTTAAATAGTCATACACTAAGAAAACAAGGTTAATCTTTAAAGGTTCAACTTAGTTCATAGTATTAACCTTTCCCCATACCCCATGAGGATTAGCAACTCATGGTAAATGGGAAAGCGAAGGTAAAGATCGAGAAGATAATGAAAGTAGACATGATGATATATATAGATAGAAATACAGTAGTTGTTTACAAAATGAATAATCTTTTAGTGAAAATGAAATACACCAGGAAGAAAGAGTAAAGAAGTAAAGGAAATGGTAGTTGTCAGCAATTTCTTGCTTCAAACAGATGTATGTCAAGGCTGCTGGTGATGAGATGGTAGTGTGGAATGGAGAAGGCCCTCTCAGATTCTTGTTTCGGTAAAGCTCCGATGATGAATCGTGGTGGAGTTTGGAGATGAAAGTTCTCAGAAAAATGCTTTTTGTTTTCTCTTTTCTTGTGGTGCAAGTATCGGACCGAAGGTTTCTCTCAGGTAAAATCTCGACTCTTAAACACTTTCTTCATGGGCGTCAAGGCTCTATTTATAGAGCCATGCGCTAACAATTGTTGGAATTCCTGCTTTGATTAATCATCATCTCTGACGCTGAAGGTGAGGATATCAGCACTGCTATCATGGTCAACATTTTGAAGGTTTTTGGTAGAAGATCTGCTGGCACAGGTTTAGAGATCCCGAGGCATGCGATCAACTATTTGTTCATCAGGTAGAAGATTAGTGCATGTGAACAGATCCTGTGGTTAACTGCAAAACAAACACTTTAGTGTAATTTACTCATGATATGCGGTCAGTGGGGGTTCTTAGTGTACTTCAGTGCAAGTAGAATATTAATCAGAAATTCTTAGTATAATGAACAAATATCTTGCATATTTACACTAATTATACTAAGTAAAAGGCTACACAAACTTGTATTTCTATAACTTATCAATAAGTTTGGGTGCCTTATCCTGGTGACACTGCGGATATAGCCCAGTTTGTAAATCTTACAAATTTGA
The DNA here is from genome assembly GCF_009727055.1 of Benincasa hispida. Taxonomy (NCBI): domain Eukaryota; kingdom Viridiplantae; phylum Streptophyta; class Magnoliopsida; order Cucurbitales; family Cucurbitaceae; genus Benincasa; species Benincasa hispida. The sequence goes on from NC_052357.1 coordinate 56,437,685, forward strand.
TCCAAAATCGTTCATGTGGAGATATGTGAGTTGAGGGTATCCTGTACAAAAACTTTGTATAAGACCGGACCCTGAAATATTTTGTTCTATCTTTATAACACCGTTAATTGAAGAGACTAACATTTCATAGGATGGTCATAGGTAACTCAATCTCAATCCTGAGTGGGTTATGGATTCCTGTCTATGAAGATAATCCTTTGCTTTGTATGGGTGAGAGTGGGCTGTGTCGCCGACTCAATAAGCCTACCATTTTGGCCTTTTGTCCAAGTTAGGAGCTAGGAACATAACTCTAGAAGATGAAATTCAATCCTTCCCACTTTCAGAGAAAGTAGATGAATTGCTCTCTTAAGTGCTGACTTTGGGTTTTGAACAAGGGTCCCCTCCTCTCATTGGTCCGAGAGAGATTTGTTTATGGTAGGACCATAAACAAGTTTTTCATTAGAGGATCAATGGGACATAAGGAAAAATATGTATTTATAGGGCTAAAATGATAATTTTGATCCAGTTGTAATTACAAGCAATACGTAAAGGATTGACTTATTGATGATTGATTATATCCATGGATACAAAAATATATCTACAGTGCGAAGAGTGCAGTTGTGGATCTTTAGTGGAGTGACTTATAGTTAATGGATGTTAATTAAGTTGATGAAAGAGTTTAATTAATTTAATTTCGAATCATTGGAGCTTCTAATCTTTAGGTTCATTAGGTTCCCCTACTAGCCCACTAAGGGTAAAACAAGGATCAATGAATTTTTGAATAATTTGAATTGTTCAAATTATTTAAGGGAATTGTATATTAATAAGGATTACTACAAAATATAATGTACAATGATACGTTATACTATATGGTTAATTATAAATTTGATTTATAATTAACACTATATAATATGAGAGAATAATATTTGAATAAGATTCAAATATTAAATTAATATGAATTGGATTCATATTAAAACTACATAGTAAAATTTAATGTGCATTAGATTCATATTAAAGACTATATGTTAAGAGAGAGATATGCATTTTATATGATTTCAATACATTATTAATAAATACGAGATATTTATATTAATTAATTAATATTTATTTAATNATGAAGAGAGAAAAATATTTGAATAAGATTCAAATATTAAAGAGATGTATATATATAAATATGTGATAAATATGTGTTTATTGATTATATATTAAATATGATTTGATATATATTTATTACTTAAGCAAATTAATTAATTAAAATAAAAAAAACTCCCTTACAATTATATAGAGGAGTAAAAAGTGAGGTGGGGGGTTACTTTCCCCTCACGTTTGTTTTTGCGTGAAATACACAAAAAAAAACACAGAATCAATTGGTTCCCAAAAATTTCCTACTCTATAAAAACACATCTCTCTATGTTCTCTCTCAAAAATCAAAATAAAAAATTCCCTATAAATAAGTCGGATCGCACAATCCAACTCCTTATCGGAGTCATAGCAGGGAAGCCCTTTTAGTGGTGTTTTGTCGTTCATGTTTTTTTTTTTTTGGATCGTGCAGAGGATTTTCACGAAGGTTCTTGAAGAATTTGTTCTTCAAAGTATTTGTCCTAAATTTTCTTAATTGAATGCTTAGCCTTAATGTTTCTGTAAATCAATTATGTGATTTTTCCATTCCCAATGCAAAGACACGGTGTTAAAATGCTTCCACATTGGGATTCAATCCCTTTATACATATATATATATATATACATATATTTTTTTTTATATATTTCCTTTACTTTCTTTTAAGTTTAGCCTAGCCAGCCACAGACTCCCACCCACAGGTAGACCCCAACGGCACCCCATCCCAGACCCTACAACGATGCCACCATTTGTGATTTCAGTCGTCCACAAAAATCTCTATTGATCTCTTCATTCTCCAACGATCTCTTTGTCCTCTGTCGATCGCAATCCTTCAGTGATCGTAGTCTCCATCTATCTTGACAATTTGTATATTGCAGAAGGGCACTTGAAGCTCCACTTGATACAAGCACCACATTAAGGGATACTCTGGGAACAATTATTCATAAGTAATTTACCATACCTCTTTCTGAATAACTAAAGATAGAAAATTTGGAAGCACAATATATGATGCATGTCTTAAGTTATGCATTTGTTCTCATGCGTTGATGGTTATGTGTTGGAATGGAAAGTATTCGTTAATCTCGTATGCAAAGACCATGCACTCCTATCACAAGTTTTCTTGCTTTCTCACCAAGTATAACGAGATCGCAAGTTTCTCGGGTGATCCGAGGTCGAACTCAGGCACTTATAGCTAAATGTTATGCGGTAATGTGTTTGCGGCGAAGAATAAAAGAATGTTGAGGGTTATGAGTTATGCACTACTCTTACTACTAACTATCAGATTAAGCGGTGGAAGTACGACTGAGAGGAGAGACACGGCAACTGTTAACGCGTAGTAAAATGCATGGAAAAATAGATAAAATGGCGAGGATGTCTTCATCGCATCAATAAGCTCGACCGCAAGGGTAACCCTAGACAGCGCAAGCTTATGCGATCATGCTATACACACTTGACGAAGACGCATCCGATATGTAATAGCAAACGGAGCTTATTTCTAAGTCTGCATTCTTGCTTATGCGATTCTAATATGATTTTCTCAAGCCTAGATTCTAACCTAGATCTCTCAATTCTTAGGTTCTTTCTTTAGACTCTTTCTCGAGTAGCTCTAAAGGGGTGATGGATGCATACATAAGACAAGATGAGTGCATACAACATGGCTGACGTAAGATTATTCCTATCTCTAGTGAACACTTGCTTACATTGCTTGATGCATTTAACTACTTACCCTCTCGGGCAGTTGGTTACTGCTGATTCTACTCATAGACAAGCATTGCGTCCGCTTATAGACAAGCATTGTTACAGCTTCACACTAAGAAAATAAGGTTTTCTCACAACACTCGCGCAACGCACACCTCCCGTTGGTTTGCTGCATGCTTCATATGTCTATGCCACATGATTAAGTATGCGATACTCTAGCAATCTTACTTAGTGATGCAATGAAAGTAAAGGATGTTAAGTAAATGAAGATGGAGATGGAATCGAAGGAAAATATAAAAATGCATTGATCACAAAATGTATTAGTCTCTTAAGCCAAAATGTAACACAATACAAAGATAGAAGAGAAAGGACGGGCTAGATGGAATCAAGGTCTTGCTTCCATCAGATGTGTGTCAAGGCTGTCGGTGGTGCCACAGATGGGCGGTGGAGTAGACTCTCTCGAGCTCTAACTCCAACGAAGGTTCCGGTCGTCACTCGGAATGGTTGAGGGGATGAAAAACTCTTAAGACTATCTTCTCATGCTTTGGTATGGATCACAAGAATCCACCCGAGGGTAGAAACTTGGATAATTTAAAGTTTTGCTCAATGGCTTCTATTTATAGAGCTTGATCATCGACAACATTAATAGTCCTTCTCTGAAATTCTGCAGCTAACGGTGTGATGAACATGATAGACTTGCTCTAAATCTCTGCTGCTAACGGCGTGGTAGGTGAAATGTCAATATCACCTTTTGATACTCCCGAGGTATGCGTTCATGCTTGGTTTCCGGAGTATCAATGCATTCCACCACCCTTGCGGTCATCCCTCTATTATGGTTATACTCTATAGCCGCAACTTCTATGCGATGGACGCATGCGGTTAATGGCCACAACATCCATGCGTCGAACGTATGCGTTTGCCTTTGTGATGGAAAGATTCCCCACATGTGGTCGATTTCTGCATTTGCTACAAAAATAAACAATTGAACGCATAATAACGCATAAAAATGGGTTAGCTGAGATTCTTAATGTTGATCGACGCAAGCTCGTTTTCTCATGAATTCTTAATATAATCGCCGCATCTTCTACTTAACAGCTTTCATAATTCTAAATAAAAGGTGTATAATGACGTGCATTTTTGCCCGTCATCAATAACTATTTTAGTAAACAATGTTATTAATAGAGAAGGGAATGAATCTGGTCAAGCTGTGGCTTGGGAGAAAGCCTTCATTCACTTGGCATGGTTTCTCTCTTTTTCTGTTTCTGTGCAATAGTGGCTTTTATTTTACTTTCTTTAAATTTTGTTATCTAATTATACTTTACTTTCATTGTGAAATATGTGTAAATGTGCTCTTTTCATCTTTTGCGACTTCCATGGGTGAAACATTGCCTAATTTTGAAATTTCGTTGTAGATTTACCAAAAAAAGCTTATTTATATTTCTTTTTTCTTTGGTGGTGTTTAGAGTTGAGTTTTGGGTTATGGGTTTAATCATCCTTAGCTTGTTAATCTTGAACTCTTCAATGTAGAGGAAAGGAAGGGAAAATAAAAAAGGCAAAAAAAAGGCACAACCCGATGACCCAACCCGACCTAAGCTGAAAAATATTAGGTCGGGTTAGGTTTGGTTGGCCCTTCAAAATGGAACCGATAGGATTCAGTTAAAGCCAAACCGAACATTCAGATTGGTCCACAAAAAAATCCCTAACCTGGCCTAACCCAGCCCATGTACACCCCTAGTACCCACTCTTTTCTTGTGGGTGTCCTAGCTGATCACAACAAAATGCAGCTCTTTTTAACCCTAGTCATGCATACACATTTCAAGTTTTTTACCCCTAGTCATGCATACAAACTACAAGTTTTATCTTTCTTTCTTTCTCTTTTTGATACTCTTTTGATTTCGAGAGAAATATTTTTTATTGTCGACCGACTCTTTCTTTTTCCTCTTTCTTTTAGTAGGCAATGATTTCACACATTTTCTCCCTCAATATTACACTACCAACTCTTATGCAAGATGTTCTATAATTAGTGGGCTGACAACATAGCAAGGTACCTCTTTCTACCCTTAGTCATGCATAACATTACAAGTTCATTTTTTCTTTTTTTTCATGATATTTTCTTTAAGTGCAAAAATAAATCAGATAATTTTTTAGTAGGCATATATATCATATTTCTACTCCCTCAATATTATATTACAAACCATCATTCAAGACACTCTCAAATAAGTGGGGCCTATCGGAGTGATAACAAAAATACAGGTTAAGTAATATGATTCTAAGCATGCATGACCTAATATAAACAAACAAAGAACTTAAGCGTGCATGAGAACTAAGTAAAATTTTAAAAGGGGCTAAAAATCATTATTACTCCTATAAAACATCATGTAATTCAAATTAAAAGCACAAGGGAATGTGTCATAGACTAGAAATCATAATGAACCATAAAACAGGAGCAAACATGCATATAAGTGTTAGGTTGTCATAGACTAGTCATCATTGGACTGCCGTTAAAAACATCCTCAAGTATCTTCGAAGAATGAGGGACTATAGCCTTGTGTATAGTGCTAAGGATCTGATCCTTACAGGATACAATGATTCTGATTTTCAAACCAATGTAGATTCTAGGAAATCTACTTTGGGTTCATAATTCACTTTAAATCGAGGAGCTGTAATATGAAGGGTATAAAGAAAATTTGTATTGCTGACTCTACCGTGGAAGCGGAGTATGTAGCTGCAAGTGAAGCAGCAAAAGAAGCAATATGGCTAAGCAGCAAAAGAGCAGCTGCAAACTCAAAAGAACCAAGAACCTATAAGTGCGGGAAGTACATCGAGTGTAAGTACCATCTCATCATGGAGATAGTATGCCTTCTGACAGGCCCAAAGCTTATGTTGTTAATAAGCTTTGAGTTTGTTCAAAAGAAAATTTGTAAAATCACTGAATTGCTCCTATTACTACTAAAGCGTAGCAACAATGGCAAATGTAGGATCAAACCATAGAGAAGCAAAGAATTAATTTCTTTTGGGTTAGATTTAACTGTGGAAAAACAATAAAAACAGTGGTTTGGTTTTTGGTTTTAAAATTCTAAACATGCAAGAAAAGGAAAATCAAGGGATATACGGAACGACAGTGGATTCATTTAGTTCTCGGATGAAGTAGTTATTCAATGTAAATTAAATCATTGTTTTCACTAACATATCATATATTCGAATTATGCATGCATAGCAACCCAATCGATGCGAATTAACTAATCTATACAAAGGCCGACAATCAATTAATCCAAACCAATCGAGCATTCTAATTCATAATTAAGGCTGGAAATACCGTGCCTCAACTAACCTACATCCTTCTATATGCAATTGGGTCTTTAGCGGCCATAAGGAACTAGAAACACATGCATTAAGATTCAGGATTCAACTATGTTGATTAAGTGTCAGGACAGTCATGTTCAGATAAACAATTTATTCTTTAAATCTAGACTAAATGTACGATCCAAAGATTCAAGGACAGCCTATAAACCTAAGCATGCTCATCTAATCTGTGCTACAAGGGTAAATTCAAAGCATGGATGATTACAAGGATATGTGCAAGCTTGAATTTAACTAGCTAAGACATGCGATCATGATAGGGGCGTCATATAAAAGAAAATCTAAATTAAACAAGATTCAAGAAAAACATAATTCTGAATTAAAGCATAGAATTGAATAGAAAACTCATCAAAATACAAGAATGCCTGATCCAAGAACTAAATGAAAGATTACCTCATCGATTCATAGACAAACCGACGGGATACAATCCAAAACACGTCCATAATCCGAAAATAAAATAAAAACTAACCTAATGATACTAAAAATTGAAGGGAATAGAAAAAGAATGAAGTCTGACTTTGGTCTTGATCAATTTGGCCTCCACAGAACAAAGAGTACAGTAAGCGATCGAAAGCTGGATTCATAGGCAAACCAGACTGACTTACTACATATTTTGACCTAGGGCCGAGGGGGAGTATTTATAGGAAAAATTACAGCATTGCAACGCTTTCGTTGTGTAACTTTGGAGCATTGCAATACTGCAAATAGCGTTGCAATGTTGAACATTCTACCTTAGAGCGTCAGGCAAGCGTCAGGCTAGTGTTGCAACCCTGTGACAGTGAAAATTTCATAATTTTCACTCTTTTAAAACCTGGCTACTCAAATCATCTCCAAATTGCTTCATATTAGTCCTATTTGACTTCGGTTTCTTGGTTCTACCTTCTCAGTGCATGATACCTACAAAATAAGACAATAAACACATAAAATCCATTAACGAGCCTAAATTAAACTAGGAATAATAACTCTTTTTTAGAGCTATCATAGTACAACGAGGAGACTTGATCGTTAAACAAATAGCCTTAGAAGACAATCTAGCTGATCCATTTACAAAGGCCCTCATAGCTAAAGTGTTCGATGGTTACCTAGTTGGACTAGGACTACGAGGTATATAAAATCTAGGGCAAGTGGAAGAATATATGGATACCTGAAGTTTAAACAACAAATTTCTTGGTTATTACAAGTATTTATGCTATAACTAGGGGTTCATTGGGAACTTTGTTGCTAACCATCTCTTTACGTTAGCAAGGAAGCTTGTCTCATTCTCACTGAGCAAGATATCAACAATATAAAGTACTAAGAATACTACAGTTTTGTTGACTATTTTCTTGTATACACAAGGTTTGTCAACATTCAATTCAAAGCCATAAGATTTGATCGTAGTATCAATCTTATATTCTAGGATCTTAAAGCTTGCTTTAACCCATAAATGGATCGTTTAAGCTTACAGACTTTCTGTTCATGTCCTTGTTCGATGAACCCTTCTAGTTGAGACATAAAAATACTTTCATCAAGATGGCCGTTCAGAAAAGCTGTCTTGACATCCATTTGCCATATTTCATAGTCATAATATGTGGCAATGGATAGAAGTATCCTAATAGATTTTATCCTGACAACAGGAGAAAAGGTTTCTTCATAATCAATCCTTTCTCTTTGGGTAAAACCTTTTACCACGAGTTTGGCTTTGTAGGTTTGCACCTTGCCAATTTGGTCTCCTTTTCTTTTGTAGATCCATTTGCAACCTATAGATTCCCTATATGGTTGATCTACAAGTTCTCTGACAGAATTGAAGTACATTGACTCCATTTCAATGTCCATGGCTTTTATCTACTATTCACGATCAACATCTTCCATTGCCTTTTTAAAGGTTAATAGATCCTCTAAGTCATCATCATGTATGATGTCTTAAGTTTCTGTTAAACCAGTGTAGCATTCAGGTTGCTGAATAACCCTCCCACTACGTCGAGGCATACTCAACTCTTGAGAAGAATGTGACGGGGCAACAACAATTGTTGATAGACCAGCTTGATCAACAACTCTTATTGATTTTTTTTGTAGTATCTTTGGTCATTTCTTGTAATATTAGTTCACTACAAGGTTGATGATTTTTAACATGATCTTCTTCCAAGAATGTAGCATTTGTCGATACAAACACTTTATCTTCTTAGGGATCATAGAATAGTCTTCCTTTTGTTTCTTTTAGGTATCCCACAAAGAGGCATAACTTTGAACGTGTTTCTAGTTTCTTAGGATTTTGTACCAACAAGTGTGCTAGACAACCCTATATATGAATATGACATAAACTACTTTTGCGTCCTTTCGATAACTCATGCGGTGTTTCTGAAACACTTTTTGAAGGAACGACGTTTAGAATATATACTGCAGTCTGTATTGCATACCCCCAAAAGAATTGAGGCAACTAAGCATAACTCATCATTGATTGGACCATGTTTAACAAAGTTCGATTTCTCCTTTCTGCATCACTGTTTTGTTGTGGTGTTCCAGGAGTTGTGACCTGGGATTGAATTTTATGATGTACTAGATAGTTCTAGAATTGTAAATCCATTTACTCACCACCTCGATTAGATCAAAGTGTTTTAATTCTTTTACTTAAAAATTTTCTGTCTCAGTCTTAAATTCTTTGAACTTTTCAAGAGTTTCAGACTTGTGACTTGTTAAGTAAATTTAGCCATATCTAGAGTAATCATCAATAAAACTGGCAAAATACTGATACCCTCTTCGTGCTTTTACATTCGTCGGACCACATAGGTCTAAATATATAAGTTCGAGATGTTCTTTGGCATGAAGATCTTTTTCAGAAAAAGTTCTTTTGGTCATTTTTCCCTCAAGACATGATTCACATGGAGTTAAAGAATTATCTTCTAACAAACTTAGATGACCATTTTTAATCAATCCCTTAATCCTGTTGAGATTAATATGACCAAGTCTGAGGTGCCAAAGATAGGCCTTAGGAGAAATTTTCCATCTTTTATTTAGAGTCTCAGCCATTTTAAACATCTTTATATTTAGAATGGTCTTTACTTCAATTGGTTTTAATATGTACAAGTTATTTTTGAGTCTTACAGAACAAATATGAACACCTCTTGAAAAAAACAAACACTTCATTAGATTCAAAAGATATTCTGTACATATTTTCTAGCAGACAGGAAATAGAGATTAAATTTCTTTTCATCTTAGGTACATAAAATACATTTCTAAGTAAGATGAAAGATTCTCCAAAAAATAGCTTGACATCTCCCACTACATGAGCCGAAATGACTTCTCTCATTCCCACCTTGAAAGTCATCTTTTGTTCAGAAAGTTGTTTCCAAGAACTAGTTTCCTATAGAAAAGTGCAAACATGATTAGCAGCGCTCGAATCTAATATCCAGGTTAGGTGAGTATTCTCCACTAGACACGTTTCAACTACTAGTAAATCTGATTTACCTTGGTTTTCTTTTTTCGCTTTCTTTTCTGCTAAGTACTTTGAGCAATTACGTTTTCAATGCCCATTCTCTCCATAATGGAAACATTTCCCTTTGGGAGCTTTGTTTTTATTTTTCTTTGCAGTGGTTTTCTTATTCCCTTTACCCTTCTTCTTCATTTATACATTTTTTGTCTTTTGAAGAAGAGTGAATAGACTTCTATTTATCAGCGGGTTTTGTTCCAAATGTAAAACCCTTGAGAAACTTTTTAGGTCGTTAAATAACATTTACTTCACTTTCCTTAAGTTTAATCATAGATTGATACGTCTACAGTTCGTTCAACAATGTAGTCAAATTGTAAGTAATTTTGTTCATAACAACATTGGTCTGAAAAGGTAGATAACTCTTCGGAAGAGATTCTAATATCATACCGACTTGACTAGTTTCATCTATCGTCGCCCCATGAGCCTTAGAAATATTAAAATAGACCATCATATCGAGAACATGTTCTCTGACGTTGGTACCATATTTCATGCGAGTACTATAAACATACTTAACGACTTTATGTCGAAAAGAGGATGACGGTTGTCGAAACATCTTTTGGAGTTACACCATTATCTCACGGGTGGTGGGAATTACTTCATGTTTCTTATTAAGTACATCAGATATACTTGCTAAGATATAAGCCATGGCTTTTCCATTAGCCCTAACCCACCGATCATAGATGTCCCGAACACTTCGGTTCGTTTTTGTATTGGGAATCGGAGGACATTCCTCCGTTAACACAAACCTCAAATCATCAAGTTTGAATATCCTTCTCCATTAAACATATCGAAAGTGAGCAGTTGTATAATTGAATTTGACATTGCTAAAAAAAATTTAAACAAATTCTATTAAACTTATGCATCTAAATCCAATTTTTTAGTAAAGAAATAAAGTACCCATTTTCCTTTATTTATTTTGCAACAATACTTCAGTGATTCAGAATAGTTGCTACTGTGGGGCAGTAAAAAATACTTACACTGAGGCAAGACAATCCTGACCAAATACTATATCAGAAGAACTCTTTATTCCTAAAGTTTATTTGGTTATCGTTTTCGGTCAAGATTTTTATTAACAATTAGTAATTCTTGTAAGTGTGACATAGCATTTTCAGATCTTATAGAATGGTATGAATATGCCCCCGAGGTGGAAGACAATCGTATAGAGGGAAAGAGGCAAAATAGCTTGATCATTTACACGATTGTTTAATGAAACTCGCTAGCCACACAATCATTTAGTAAAAAATCTATACGATCGTTTAGACAATGGCGCAGGTACACGATTGTTTAGACAAACACTTGAAGCTGTCATGTAGTCTCTCGTGAACTAAACGATTGGCGGTGTACTCAAATGAAGCGATCCAGTGATACACTTCCAAAATGAAAGTACTTTTCATTTTATCCTTCAGTTATGAAAACTGAATAAAACCTCCCACTTTCACGCATGGTTAAGGAGATACCACCAACAATTATCTCATAATTGTTTTAATTATAAATAAATATAATAACTAACTTATCATATTATATTTATACCTATAGTTTTAATATTACATCATATGCATCATCTAAACCATAGTTCTTTTCTCCTTTACTTGATATAGATCATATTTATATCATTTTCCTCCAATTAATGTATCTCATACATCATGTCAACTATATCATATATAATTGAACCAACTTAATCATATCATATATAATCAAACTCCCTCTTGTCAATTTGAACACTTCAAACTGACCCAAAAACTGATTCTCAACTTGAATCCATTGAGCTACCAAAGGGACATTATGGACCTGTAGCTTGAAGCTTCAACGGTATGTGAATAGCTGACTAAATTCTTTAGTCACGAGATCCACCATCTGTTAACTACCAGGCACTCCACTAATGACCGAAAGCTACACTATTCTCACCATAGATATATTTCTGTGTTCATCAGATATAACTAGTCAACAGTACGATAACCCTTCACAGATGCTCGTAAGAACAACTGGGTCAATTTATCGTTTTCTCTTATAGTTACATCTAACTCCTTAAGTACCACAGATCCCTCTAATTAATAATACATCATAGTCCTACTATGAGTGGACATCTCTCGGGCCATGAGAAGATGTGTGGCGCCACATCGTTCAAGCCTCGGAATCAGCCCTTAAGGAAGCAATCTATTTACTTACCCCTGCTTCGGGGAAGCAGTGAATTCTATCTTATGTAGTTGAGTTCCTAGGTTCCCAATCAAACGAATACCTAAAGTGGTAGGTTTGAGTCGGCAATCTAGCCACTCACACCCATGCAAATCAAAGGACCGCTCTCAAAGGCAGAAGTTCCAAACTCACTCAGAATTAAGGTCATGTTATCTATGGTCATTCTAGTAAAGTGAAGTCTCTGTCATGAACGGCGTTATATGACAAGACTATACATTTTGTGGTCCGATTTTATACAAACTTGTTTGTATAGGACCCCCACTCGCATGTCTCCACATGAATGATCAAGATTAGACCATCTGTAGCACGTCATGACACTTGAAATATCTACAAAGTGGGTCGCATCCGTAGTGTCACAAGGATAAGATTTCCCTCCTATATCCATATACTACAGACCATTTTTGTTATCACTTAAGGCATGATCCACTTGTATGTCTCAACATACATGCTTAAGTTACAACGACAACCAGGGATCTTAGTTTATTGGTTTGTGGTAAATACAAGTAAAACATCTCATGTTTCATAGACAACAGTGAAGAAAATATCTCATATTATTACATCACAAGCGTTTATTCAATATAGGTGTTTAAAAACTATAGAACCCAACAAGAGTTTAGAGCATCAACCTCAACAATCTCCCACTTATCGTAAAGCGAGTGGGGTGTACATAATAACGAGTAAAAATCAATAAACTTGGGCACTAAGACCCAATACAAAAATCTTCCACTTGCTCTAGTCCAGCCACGGGTGATCCCATAGACCCATGCTCTAAAGTTGACCCTAAAAAACTATAGCCGTGAAAGCCTTCTTAAACGGGTCAGCAACATTGTGCTCTGAAGCAATCTTCATGACTATCACGTCCCCTCAATGCACTATCTCACAGATGAGATGATACTTCCGCTCTATATGTTTGTCGCGCTTGTGACTCCTAGGCTCCCTAGTGTTCGCCACAGCACCACTATTATCACAATATAGGGTGATGAGCCTAGACATGTCTGGAACAACTTCCGGATTAGTCAGGAACTTCCTGAGCCAAACGACCTCCTTAGCAACTTCACAAGCCACTACATACTCGGCCTCCATCGTGGAGTTAGTGATGCACCTCTACTTAGTGCTTCGTCACATTACATTTCCTCCGTTAAGAGTGAACATTGAGCCTGAGGTGGATTTTCGAGAATCCTTATCAGTCTGAAAGTCAGAGTCCATGTATCCAGTAAGGATCAAATCCTTAAATCCATACATGAGCATGTAGTCCCTCGTCCTTAGATACTTGAGGATATTCTTGACAGCGGTCCAGTGACCTTGTCCTTGATTAGACTGATATCCACTGACAATCCCCACAACGTAGCAGATGTCTTGTCTAGTACACGACATCGCATACATCAAATTGTCAACAGCAGATGCATAGAGGATCCGTCTCATCTCCTCAACCTCTTGAGGTGTCTTAGGATACATTTCCTTAGACAATGTAACTCCATGCCTGAAAGGCAGTAGGCCTCTTTTGGAGTTCTTCATCGAGAACTTGAACAACATCTTGTTAATGTACAATGTTTGAGACAACGCTAGCACTTTGTTCTTTTGATCTCGAAAGATCAGAATACCAAGAAAAAATTGAGCCTCTCCCAAATCTTTCATTTGGAATTGGGTCGCTAATCAGTTCTTAACTGATGTCAGTAGACCTACACTATTCCCAATAAGTAGGATATCGTCTACAACAACACTAGGAAAACTACTGAATTGTTGATGATTTTCTTGTAGACATGAGGCTCATCAACGTTTTGGTCAAAGCCGGACAATTTGATCACAGTATCAAACCGAATGTTCTAAGATCGAGACGCCTGTTTCAACCCATAAATGGACCGATTCAGTTTGCAAAGCTTTTGCTCTTGACCTTGGGCTATGAATCCTTTGGGTTGCATCATATAAATGGTCTCCTCAAGATTACCATTCAAAAAGGCAGTCTTGATGTCCCTTTGCCATATCTCATAGTCATAATATGAGGCAATGGACAGGAAGATGCGGATAGACTTCTATATGGCAACAGGCGAGAAAGTCTCCTCATAGTTGACTCCCTCCACCTGGGTATAACTCTTTGCCATAAGTCTAGCCTTGAAGGTTTGCACCTTCCCATCGACACCTGTTTCCTCTTGTAGATCCATTTAAAACCTATAGGTTTTACCCCATCAGGTTGTTCTACAAGATCCCACACTAAGTTGAAGTACATCGTCTCCATCTCGAGATCCATGGCTTTGACCCATTCATCCCGGTCAACATCCTCCATTTTCTTCTGATAAGACAACGAATCCTCAATCTCGCCATCGGCTACCATAGCCAGGATTTAAGTGAAACCCAAATAGCAAACAGGTTGGTTAGAAACCTTCCCACTACGTCAAGATTCCCTCAACTCTTGAGGTGGAACTGGCCAAATAGATGAACTTCCATCAACAACTCTTGCTTATGGAGCAGGTTCTTTATCAACTCTTGTTCAAGTTTTAGTAGTTTCGTTGGAAAGTTCACGCAATACGATCTTACTATGTGGATTGTGCTCCCTCATATCGACGTCCTCAAGGAAGGTAGCGTTCATCAACACAAACACTTTGTTATCCTTAGGATCATAAAAATAACCCCCTCGTGTACCTTTGGGGTAGATGACAAAGAGGCACAACCTCAAAAATGGTTCCAGTTTCTTTAGATTAGCCTTAAGCACATGTGCTGGGCTAATGGAAATAAGACATGAGGATTTCGTTGAGCAATAGAATGATCGTTCCAAATTCCATTCAAAATTGAACACAAACAATAATAGTACACAAACAGAAACTAACTAGTCATGCAACATACGAAATTATAGCATGCTTTAGATCATTAAGGGATAACATATACATACCTTTGAAGACTCATTCTTCAAACTCCCTCGATCACGAATGCTCGTTCAGTCTCCAAGACAGCAACACACAAACTCTCGAAGACAACGACCGCAACACTGCACGATAGCAACCACCACACGAACACCGTGAACACACAACGAACAGCCTCCAAATCATCGAACTCAGTCGAGTTAAGTGAGGACACCACCACAATGGCTACCTTGGTATTTTGGGTGTGAGAATCCAGAAGTTTGGGCTCTGTGTGAACATGGTTAGAGGAAGATATTAGAAGAATAACAATCGTTTAGATGATTGAGCAAGTGGGAGATGATAAGTGTCTATCGTATAAACGAATGCTCAATTGTTTAGAAGAAGGCAATCTATCATATAGAAAACCCTGCGATCGTTTAGCTACAACCAACTGAGTGAGTAACACTCAATGATCGTTTAGTCTTTCTTTCAGCTATCGTTTAGTGAATCCAATTCACTTGACAACAAACAGTCAGTTCTTTCCAAGAATAGCAACTCTACTAAATTTAGGAAAATATTTTTTCTTTTATCTTACGATTACCATAAAACCACCAATAACCTCCCACTCAATTGGTTATTAGAGAAAAAAAATATAATTATCCAATAATTAATATTATTATAAATATATATGATATCAACCTTACAAGATTATATTTATAACCTATAGTTTTAATATTTCATCTCAAGAAAGATTTAAACCATAGCTCTTTTTCTATTTTATGGTACTTCATGTAAATGACATTTATATTAATCCTCCACTTGATGTATCTCATACATCACACCGATTATATCATATATAATCGAATTTTCTCTTGTCAATTTGAACATTTCAAATCAACACCAAGAACTGATTCTCAACTTGAATCCATATAGTTACCAAGGGGACCTTATGAACCTGTAGCTTGAAGCTCCAATGGTACGTGAATAACTGACTAAACTCTTTAGTCACGAGATCTACCATCCGTGAACTATCGGTCACTCCACTAAAGACCGACAGCTGCACTCTCATTACTATAAATATATTTTGTGTCCATATCAACCAATCAATAGTGTGATAACCCTTCACAGATCACTCGTAAGTACAGCTAGGCCAATAACCGTTATGACCATGTAGTTACATCTAACTCCTTAAGTACCACTGATCTCTCTAATGAACATAAGTCATAGTCCTACTATGACAGAGTCCTCTCTTCCAAAGAGAAGTTTTGGCCAACGCGATCTTCATGACTATCACATCACCACGATGCACAATCTCCCTGATAAATGGTATTTTCGTTCGATATGCTTGCCACTATGATGACTCCGAGGTTCCTTTGAATTTTCTATAGCCCCACTGTTATCACAATAAAGAGTGATTGGCAAATCCATATTTGGAACAACTTTTAAATCTGTAAGGAATTTTCTCAGCCAAACAGCTTTCTTAGCTGTTTCACAAGCGGCTACGTATTCGGCTTCCATAGTGGAGTCTGCGATGCATCCTTGCTTGATGCTTCGCCACACTACAACCCGTCCATTCAGAGTGAACACTAACCCTGATGTTGATTTACGAGAATCTCTATCAGTCTGAAAGTCAGAGTCTGTGTATCCTATAAGGATAAGATCCTTATCTCCATACACAAACATGTAGTCCCTCATTCTCTAAAGACACTTGAGGATCGTTTTGACCGGCGTCCAGTGATTTAATCTTGGATTGGATTGATAATGAATGACATTCCCTACTGCATAGCAAATTTCAGGTTTGGTACACAACATTGCATACATTAAGCTTCCAACAGCTGAAGCATAGGGAATTTGTGCCATCTCCTCAACCTCTTGAGGTGTCTTAGGACATTGATCCTTAGATAATATGATTTCGAGCCTGAAGGGTAAGAAACCTCTCTTGGAATCTTGCATCATGTACCTGATCAACATTTGATCGATGTACGATGCCTGATATAAGGCTAACCTCTTATTCTTATGATCCCAAATGATCTGGGTTCCTAGAACGTACAGTGCCTCACCAAAATCTTTCATTTGGAACTGGGCGGCTAGCAACTTTTTAATGTTAGTCAGAAACCCTACATCATTCCCAATGAGTAGGATATCATCGACATACAATACCAAGAAAGCTACTGAGTTGTTGATAATCTTGTAAACACAAGGCTCATCAACGTTCTGATCAAAGCCAAATGATTTGACTGCATTATCAAATTTAATGTTCCATGATCTAGATGCTTGTTTCAGCCCATAAATGGACCTATTAAGTTGCAAACTCTTTGCTCTTGATCTGGAACTACGAACCCCTCTAGTTGAGCCATGTAGATTGTCTCCTCATGATTACCATTAACAAAGGCAATCTTGACGTCCATTTTCCATATCTCATAATCATAAAATGACAACAGGTAAGAAAGTTTCTTTATAGTCCACTCCTCAACCTGGGTAGATCCTTTGCCACGAGTCTAGCCTTAAAGGTTTGCTCATTTCCATCTACACCTCATTTTCGCTTGTAGATCTATTTCCTAGACTTGATTGAAGTACATAGACTCCATCTCCTGGTTCAAGGCCTTAATCCATTCATCTTTGTCAACATCCTCCATTGCTTGCTCAAAAGACATGGGATCCTCGACCCCATCATTAGAAATCTCGTTCTGGGCTTTAGTCAAACCCATGTCGTGATCCGGTGGGCTTACAACCCTCCCACTACGTTGAGGCAGTCTCAACTTTTAAAATGGTTGACTAGATGTACCGACATCAACAACTCTTGTTGATCTCTCGGCCTATTCAATAACTCTTATTGAACCTTCAGTAATCCCAGTCTCACTAGAAATCTCACATAAAACAAGTTTACTTCGTGGTTTATGATCCCTTATGTGGTCTTCTTCCAAGAAGATAGAATTTGTAGAAACAAACACTTTGTTCTCACTTGGATCATAGACGAAAGTTCCAACTTCTTTGGGTTAGTCACAAGCACGTGGGCCAGACACCCCCAAATCGTGAAGTGGTGTAAACTACCTTTACAGCCTCTCCAGGACTCAAAAGATGTTTCAAAAACACTTTTTGAGGGAACATTGTTCAAAATATAACATGCAGTGTCCACTAAAAAACCTCAAAACGAGTCTAGAAGATGAGCATAACTCATCATAGACCGAACCATGTCCAACAAGGTTTTGTTTCTCCTTTCTGATACACCATTCTGCTGAGGGCCGAGAGTTAGGGTGCAATTCCATGTTCTATCATATAGTTCTAGAATTGGAGGTCCATATACTCTCAACCACGATCAGATCGTAGTGTTTTTCTCTTCTTACCTAACAAGTTTTCAACTTCAGCCTTATACTCCTTGAACTTGTCAAAGGCTTCAGACTTACGTTGCATTAGGTAGAGATACCCATACCTTGAATAATCATCTATGAAAGAGATGAAATATTCATACCAATCTCAAGATCTAACACTCATCAGACCACATAGGTCAGAATGTACAAGCTCCAAGGGTTCCTTGGCTCTATAACAAAATATTAGCCAGTAACAGAAATGTTTCTTGTCCAAAAATAACTTCAGCCTGCCTACAACAACAATTGAAACAACCTCACCAGTACTGACTCAAAGATTCATCTCTCCCTGTGGCAGGAACTGAATCCTTGGTAAGAGAAACTAATGTGATTAGTAGCACCTAAATCAAGGATCCAGGCAAAATCATCATTCTTTACCAAACACGTCTCCAAGACCATATTTACTATCTTTATACTTCCTCCTCTTTTAGAAGTGGTGAATTTAGTATCAGAACCTAAATAAGCTCCAAGTTCCATTTTAGAGAACACTTCTCTTCTATGAACTTTAACAGAGTTAGCAACACTTGCTTTCTCTTCCTGGAGTTTAACATGGGAACTGACACTACTGGTATCTTTATCATCCATCCCTCTGTGCTTGAAAAGTAAGAACTGACGTTCAAAAAAATCTTGCAACGAGTCCATGATCTCACGTTCAATGATCACGTTCTTAACCCTTTTGGCCAAAACATCAGGTATGCTAGCCAATATGTGAAGTCAGGCCAATGAATTAGCCTTCATCCACACTTCATATGCATTACGAACACTTCGCGGTGCATCAAGGGTCGGGACTTAAGGAAACTCCTCAACCATGACAAACTCGAGGTCATTTACCACGAAATACGTTTTACAAGACTCTTTCCACTGTATGTAACCGATCAAACTAGAGGCATTTAACGAAAAATCAAACATGTTGCTGAAAACAAAAACACATTGACCTACGTTATCTTTTAAGCAAATACTCGTTGAAAAAACATACAACATCCAATACGATTTAGCAAAACTAACATGAACCTCGTGTGACATCTAGTTTTGCAATGACACTCCAAAGGTTTAGGACAAAAGCCACCGAAGGGTGGTCAATTTATCCCTCCTCTGAATTGAGACATTCTCAACCAGCCATTAATACCATAACAACTCTTGCTCCTATAACGACTAGCCATCATTGGTTTGGTCAAGAAATCATTAACTTACTTAACAATTTCCCATAAGTGTGACCCGCTGTTTTAGGCTCTAGAGTTCCACCCCATGTAGGCAATCAAAGGGAAACATCCGATCCCTCTAATGAACATAAGTCATATCTGGAGTCCGCCGTTTTAGGCTCTAAAGTTACCCTATCTATTTCTGGAGTTCACCTTGATATTGATCAACTACACAAAACCCATCCGAAG
>NC_052357.1:56457510-56539170 GCF_009727055.1 Benincasa hispida
ATATTAAGAGTAGTGTAATGTGCAGAGATGTTTCAACAATTAGCATAAGTAGTGATGATAGAGGTGTAGTGTCAACATACGTTTCTTATTCCGGACTCCTTCATTTTGTTTGCAACATGGAGATCGATATCTTGCACTCCCTCTTATGGGTAACCTTAGGAGCAGCGCCCCCTTATTCTAATCCCATTAGAACCTTGAACTTAGGTCTATCTCAATCCAATTTTAAAACCCTTTTAAAACATGAGTTCGCCTAAGTCCACATGCAACTCTTTCTTATCAATTTTAGTTCTAATTTCTATTATAACGCTTATAACAGAAACAACCAAAACCAACCACAACGCGAAGCAAACACATATAAGGCATTCATAATGCTTGTAAATTAGTCTAAGTGTCATGCTCCATGCATTGTTCATTAATTGCTACTTTTATATAACTCTTATATAACACAGTAACGAACTAAGCAAACATACTTCCATTCACCCTTATTACTATAACGCTTATAATTTAAAGATGATGCATGAATATGCTTACTGCATGCATAAATATAACTCTTATATTTCATGATGCATGCGCATGCTCTCTTGTAATTTCATCATGCCATACTATAACACTTATAATACATGATGCATGAATAATTGCAGTATCTAAGGTGGGTTTCAAATCTATATATCATACATTGTGTCATATAAACCACATACATCTCATATATATTAAACAAAAATTGATGAACCGGGATAATTAGTCTCAAATCCTCAAAACTAAAAGCTAACTATTACAAAAGAAAAGAGTCTCTGGTTCAAACAGGAAAACCTAGTCTTGAACCGTCTGGTCGAAGTTCGACCAAACTCCAAGTGATCACCTACACAAAAGAGTAAAAGCTTTACTCAATTGTTTACCAATGCTTCCAGAGCTAAACGATCGTTTAGCAACGATCGTATACCTTTTACTATACGATGAAGCACGAGGTATGCGATCGTGCAGCGCGCCACGCATAATGAAAACCTTAAACGATCATCTAAAAAACAATGATGCGGTGAAGCACAATCATCTAAACGATTGCTGAGCGAGCGCCAAAGTATTGTATACCACGTGATTGTGTAGTCAGTGTCTATGCGATGAGGCATGCTAACTACATGATCGTTTAGTGCCCACGTCTCTTACTAAACGATGAGCATCAAATGCTCCCATTCCAGCGTCCACACTATCGGGCAGGACTAACATCTACACGACACGACCAACTCTTGGTCTTCTTCTTCGTTGAGAACCGAATCTCCATGCTTCAAAACATCATCACGAATGACTCGATAAACTCAAACACTTTGAATTATAGACTTGATTTCTTGTTAATTATGTTCAAAAACACCGAGGCCCTAACATATTAACAACCTCTAAAACCTCGAACTCAGTCGAGTTGAGTGAGGACACCCCTACAATGGCTATCTTGGTATTCTCATTGTGGACTTGGTTAGAGGAAGAGACCAAAGGAATAACAATTGTGTTGACGATTGAGCAAGTGGGAGATGAGAAGTGTCTTTCGTATAAAGGAATGCTCAATCATTTAAAAGGCAATCTATTGTATAGAAAAAGCCCTGCGATCGTTTAGCTATAACCAACTGAGTCAACTATCTTATAGTAACACTCCACGATCGTTTAGTCTCTCTTTCAACTATCGTTTAGTGAATCCAATTCATTGACAGCAAACCATGAGTTCTTTCTGAGAATAGCAACTCTACTAAATTTAGGAAAACATTTTTCCTTTTATCTCACGGTTACCATAAAACCACCAATAACCTCCCATTCAATTGGTTATTAGAGAAAAAGAGATAATTATTATATATTATTATAAATATATATGATAACCAACTTACCATATTATATTTATAACCTATAGTTTTAATATTTTATCTCATGAAACATATAAACCATAGCTCTTTTTCTATTTTATGGTACTTAATGTAAATCACATTATCATTAATCCTCCACTTGATGTATCTCATACATCACACCGATTATATCATATATATTCGAATTTCCTCTGGTCAATTTGAACATTTAAAATCAAAATCAAGAACTGATTCTCAACTTGAATCCATTGAGCTATCAAGGCGACCTTATGGACTTATAGCTTGAAGCTCCAATGATAAGTGAATAACTGATTAAACTCTTTAGTCACGGGATCCACCATCTGTTAACTTTCGATCACTCCACTAAAGACCAACAACTGCACTCTTCTTACTACAGATATATTTTGTGTCCATATCAATCAATCAACAATGCGATAACCCTTCACAAATCGCTCGTAAGTACAGTTGGGCCAATACTGCCCCTGTAGTTACATCTAACTCCTTAAGTACCACTGATCCCTCTAATGAACATAAGTCATAGTCCTACTATGACTAAGTCCTCTCTTCCAAAGAGAAATTGTGGCCACTATGTTTAAGACCCGAAATTAGCCCTTAAGGGATCAATCTATCTACTTACCCCTGCTTCGGGGAAGGAGTGAATTCCATCTTGGGTAACTGAGTTCCCAACTCCCAAATCAGAAAAATCCACAAAAAGGTAGGTATTTTGAGTTGGCAATCTGGCTACTCTCACCCATACTAATCAAAGGACCGCCCTCAACAGCAGGAGTTCCCAAAACACCTAGGATTCAGGTCATGTCACCTATGGTCGTTTAGGTGAGATGTTAGTCTCAAGTGTCAATGGCGTTATATAAAGAGACTAGTCATCTCGTGGTCCGGTCTTATACAAACTCTTTGTATAGAACACCCCCACTTGCATGTCTCCACATGAATGGTCAGGATCTAGCATCTATAATAGTTCAGAACACTTGCAAACCTCTATAAAGTGGGTCGTATCTGTAATGTCACCAGGATGAGGTATCCCTCCTTAATCCTTATACTACAGACCTTTTTAGGTTATCACTTAAGGCATGATCCACTTGTATATCTCATATACATGCTTAAGTTTACCTACAATAACCATGGAGCTTTGTATAACTCTTATTTTATTCATAACAATGTGTACAGTTTACAAACTACGAGACTCTGGGAGAATTAGGACACCAATCCCAACATGGGAAACCCCATATTCGGAAGTGGCACAAACTAGCTTTACGCCCGTTACACAACTCCAAAGGTGTTCTCGCAACACTCTTGAAAGGAACACAGTTGAGGATATAAACTGCAGTCTCCACTACAAAACCTTAAAACGAGTTCGATAAGGAAGCATAACTCATCATCGACCGAACCATATCTAACAAGGTCCTGTTTCTTTTCTCCGCTACACCATTCTGTTGAGGTGTACTGGGCACTGAGAGTTGGGAAATGATTCCATGTTCTATCATATAGTTCTGGAACTTCGAATCCAAAAACTTTCCACCCCGATATGATCGATGTGTTTTAATCTGTCTATCCAATGCGTTTTCAACTTCAACCTTGAACTCTTTGAACTGTTCAAAGGATTCAGACTTCCGTTGCATCAAATAAACATACCCATATCGAGAGTAATCATCAGTAAAAGTGATGAAATACTCATAGTCTCCCCTAGCTTGCACATTTATCAGACCACAAAGGTCTGAATGCAATAATCTAGAGGCTCTTTGGCTTAATAACCTTTTCCAGTAAAAGGTCTTTCAGTCATCTTGCCTTTAAGGCATGATTCACACACTGGTAAAGAAGTTTTCTCTAACTCACTTAGAAGTCCATTCTTCACCAACAACTCAATCCTATTGAGATTGATGTGCCCTAATCGAAGGTGTCAAAGTTGGGCATTTTCCTTAGGAGAAACCTTTTGTCGTTTATTTTGAGTTATGACAGTTTTAAACATCTCTATGTTATGGAGGGAACTTGTTCCTCATGGCCTTAGCACATACAAATTGTTTTTTAGTTTCACTTAACAAATATCAACTCCAACTTTATGAATAAATACTTTATTCAATTCAAAATGAAGAGTATATTTACATTGTATCAGACACTTTACAGAAATTAAGTTCTTACTTGGGAACTACATACACATCATTCAATATGATAAACTTGTTCTGTAAAGTCAACTGGAGCCCTCCCACTACCACAGCTGAGACAACATGTCCGGTGCCTACTTGCATCATCATCTCTCCAACCTCAAGCTGTTGTGAGGATCTAATCCCCTGAAAAGAAGAACAAACATGATTAGTGGCCCCAGAGTCAATAATCCAGGTAGAATCATCATTCTCCACTAAACAAGTTTCTAAAACCAGTAAGTCATATTTACCTTGTTTTGCCTTGACCTTAGCCTTCTTCTTCTCCTTTATCCAGCGAGGACAATTCCGCTTCCATTGCCCATCCTGGTTGCAATGAAAACACTTTCCTTTGTCATTCGGCACTGGTCGCCTACCCCACTGGGCGACATATTATAAGTTAGCAGGTGTCTTCCCCTTCCCCTTACCACCCTTCTTCTTCTTCCACTAGAAAGTGTTAGAAGTAGAAGGTGTAGACTTAGTCCCTGAGGTCGAACCTCGATGGAACTTCTTTGATGATGCAGCAACATTTGCCTCAACAACCTTCTTCTCCTTACCTCGATAGTCAACTTTGTTCAGTAATGTGTTACTGACAAAGTGCGGGAAGCTATCTGGCAACGAGTGCAAAATTATGCTAACCTCGCTGCCCTCATCGATGCGCGACATGTTCATCTCCACCACGTTGAAGTGGACAATCATGTTCAGCACATGTTCACGAACAGAGATGCCTTCCTTCATTTTGGAGTTGAAGATGCATTTCAAAGTTTCGTGCTTGAGCTGTCAAGATGGTTGTCCGAACATTCTCCACAGGGACTCCATGATCTCACGCGGTGAGACCATAGGCTGTCTCTTATACACATCTAGATGTGTATAAGAGACAGCACTTAAATGATCATAGGTGACATGACCTCAATCCTGAGTGTTTTGAAAACTTCTGCCTTTGAGGGCAGTCCTTTGATTAGTATGGGTGAGATTGGCCAAATTGCGAACTCAACAAGCCTACCTTTTTGTGGATTTGTCTGATTTGGGAGCTGGGAACTCAGTTACACAAGATGGAATTCACTCCTTCCCCGAAGCAGGGGTAAGTAGATAGATTGCTCCCTTAAGGGCTGATTCCGAGGCTTGAACATAGTGGCCACAGCTTCTCTTTGGAAGCTGTCTCTTATACACATCTAGATGTGTATAAGAGACAGCTATTGATCTCCGCCACATTGAAGTGGATAATCATGTTAAGCACATGTTCACGAACAGAGATGCCTTCCTCCCTGTCTCTTATACACATCTAGATGTGTATAAGAGACAGCATCACCGGTGGGGTGATCAGATGCCTCTTCACTGGGTTGAGACACTTTCAACCATTAGGCAGAAACAACTCTTGTAACTGACCCTAACAATCACCATTTTTCGTTCCAGAACTGTTAACCTTTAACAATTCCACGTAAGTGTAACTCTTCATTTCCGGCCCTAGAGTCATGCCCTAATGTGCCCACCATAGGAAAAAAGCAGATTAAGAAAAGAGACTAAAGTGACCTTATCCTATAGAGGAGATCAGATAAAGAGTCGTGCAAAACTGTCATTCTATAGGGGGACACTCCAAGGTAGCCTCGAGGTGATGCACAAAAATGTTATCCAAACTAATGAGAGAGACCGTGGGATATGTTGTCACACGTCTCGCTCCCACTCATTATGAACATTCTCTCCATTCACCTTGGTATTGACCTACCCAAACACCATCCTTTAGGGGGACATTCCCAGGGTGCCTTGAGGCCGAGGATAGATCTCATGGTGTGTGTTGGGATTGGTGTCCTAATTCTCCTGGAGTTTCTTAGTTTATAAACTGTACACATTGTTATGAATAAAATAACAGTGATTTTATTTGGCATTTATTCATATCCAATAAACAAAGCTCCATGGTTATTGTATGTAAACTTAAGCATGTATATTAGATATACAAGTGGATCATACCTTAAGTGATAAACTAAAAAGGTCTGTAGTATAAGGATTAAGGAGGGATACCTGATCCTGATGACACTACAGATACGACCCACTTTGTAGAGGTTTACAAGTGTTGTGAACTACTACAGATAATTGATCCTGACCATTCATGTGGAGACATACGAGCGGGGTGTCTTATACAAAGAGTTTGTATAAGACCGGACCACAAGATGACTAGTCTCTTTATATAACGTCGTTGATACTTGCAACTTACATCTTACCTAAACGACCGGAGGTGACATGACCTTAATCCTGAGTGTTTTGGGAACTCCTGCCTTTGAGGGCAGTCCTTTGATTAGTATGGGTGAGAGTGACTAGATTTCAAACTCAATAAGCCTACCTTTTTGTGGATTTGTCTGATTTGGGAGTTGGGAACTCAGTTACACAAGATGGAATTCACTCCTTCCTCGAAGCTGGGGTAAGTAGATAGATTGCTTTCTTAAGGATTGATTCCGGGTCTTGAACATAGTGGCCGCAGCTTTTCTTTGAAAGAAAGGACTCAGTCATAGTAGGACTATGACTTATGTTCATTAGAGGGATCAGTGGTTCTTAAGGAGTAAGATGTAACTATATGGGCATAACGGTGAATTGGCCCAGTTATACTTACGAGCGATCTGTGAAGGGTTATCGCACTGTTGATTGGTTGATATGGACATAAAATATATCTGTAATAAGGAAAGTGCAGCTGTTGGTCCTTAGTGGAGTGCCCGACAGTTAATGGATGGTGAATCCCCTGACTAAAGAGTTTAGTCAGTTATTCACATACCGTTGAAGCTTCAAGCTACAGGTCCATAAGGTCCCCTTGATAGCTCAATGGATTCAAGTTGAGGATCAGTTCTTGGGGTTGATTTGAAATGTTCAAATTGACAAGAGGAAATTCGATTATATGATATAATCGGTGTGATGTAATAGATACATCAAGTGGAAGATTAATGTAAATATGATTTACATTAAGCACCATGAAATAGAAAGAAAACCATGGTTTATATGTTTCATTAGATGAAATATTAAAACTATAGGTTATAAATATAATATGGTAAGTTGGTTATCGTATATATTTATAATAATATTAATTATTGGATAATTATATCTTTTTCTCTAATAACCAATTGAGTGGGAGGTTATTGGTGGTTTTATGGTAACTGTGAGATAAAAGAAAAAATGTTTTCCTAAAATTAAGAGAGTTGCTTAATTTGGAAAGAGACACACAAAATGTTATCAAGTGAAATTGTTTCACTAAATGATAGCTCACAGAGAGACTAAACGATCGTGGAGTGTCACTATACAATAGTTCACTTAGTTGGTCGTAGTTAAATGATCGCATAGCATTGTCTATACGATAGGCTGCCTTCTTATACACAATTGAGCATTAGTTCGATAAACACTTCTCATCTCCCATTTGCTCAATCATCTACACGATTATTGTTCCACTAGTCTCTGCCTCTAACCAAGTTCATACAGAGCCCATAACTTCTGGATTCTCACACCGAGAATACCAAGGTAACCATTGTGGTGGTGTCCTCACTCAACTCGACTGAGTTTGAGGTTTTGGATGCCGTTCATTATGTGTTCGCATTATTTATGTAGTGGTTGTCGTTGATTGTGCTGTGTTGCGGTTGTTATGTTCGAGCGTTCGTGTGTTGCTGTCCTTGATACTGAACGAGCGTTCATGATCGAGGGAGTTTGAAGAATGAGTCTTCAAAGGTATGTATACTTTATCCCTTGATCTTATCTTAAAGCATGCTTTAATTTCGTAGTATGCATGACTTGTTAGTTTCCATTTCTTGTACTATAATTGTGTATGTTCAATATTGAATGGAATTTGGAATGATCATTCTACTGCTTGAAAATTCTCATGTCGGATTTCCATTAGCGTGAACATAAAGGGAGAAACGTGAAGAGATTTAAGTGAAGTATCATATACCTCAAATACCTCCCACTGAATGTTTTACCTAGGGGTTCATAAACTTAGACCATCCAGCTACTGATTTTATCTAAGTCAATTTAATTTGCTCAAAAATAACTCTTCTATTTGAAATTAAACAAGTTCAAGTCAAGTCCCATTAAACTCTTTAATGGACTATCCTCAAATTTGCATGCATGCATCAAATCTATCTAATTCACTTTTCTAGGTAGGTTCCTAGGTAGGGGTGTTCCGTTTCCATCATATTAAATACCTCAGCCTAGACAAAACCCGCCTTAGACAAAAGGTCCCTAATAGATAGATTTGTTACATATTTAATTTTTTTTAGTCAATTTAATCCTATTAAACTGATTAAAAGATTAGACCTTAGGTTGTTAATCTCATTAGAATCGTGATCTTAGGTCTATCTTCACCAAGTTTTAAAACTCTTTTAAAACCATGATTCCAGCCTAAGTTCGCATGCATGTCTTTCTTATTAATTTTAGTTCTAATTTCTCTTATAACACTTATAAAAGAAACAACCAAAGCCCATTCACATTGCTATGCATAAATAGGTATTTATAACTCTTATAAATTTAACCTATGTGTCATGCTTCCTGCAATGTCCATTCATTACTATATATAACTCTTATATACTTGGTAATGAAATCAACAAATATGCTTCCATACACCCTTATACTATAACACTTATAATATAAAGATGATGCATGTCTATGCTTAATGCATGCATAAATATAACTCTTATATTATATGATGCATGAGCATGCTCTTATGGTAATTTAAATCGTGCAAACTACTATATCATAACACTTACAATATAGAGATGATGCAT
Source organism: Benincasa hispida (assembly GCF_009727055.1). Lineage (NCBI taxonomy): Eukaryota > Viridiplantae > Streptophyta > Magnoliopsida > Cucurbitales > Cucurbitaceae > Benincasa > Benincasa hispida. The sequence continues at coordinate 56,466,259 of NC_052357.1, forward strand.
GACCAATGCATAACCTAAGGTAGGATTTCAACTATTCGGCATACCATATGACATATAATAAAACAAACATCTCATGTACATTCACCAAAATTAATGGACCGGGATGATTAGCCTAAAAAACCGAAAATTAAATTCTATCTATTACATAAATCCATCGAGAAAATTAGTTCACAAGCGAACAGAGTCTTGAACTTCCCAGGCAAAGCCTCCCTGATCGTTTAGTAAAGTAGGCGAGTAACCACGATCGCTTAGTAATGATCGAGTACCATTTACAATGTGATAAAGCATGAGGCTACTCGATCGTTTAGCGTACTAATATTAAACGTGCAAGTCTAAATGATCATTTAGATGACGGCATTGTTGTGAAGCACGATTGTCTAGACGATCATAGAATAAGTGCTAAGTAACTTTTACTACACGATCGTGTAGTCAGTGACTAAGCGATGAAGCTTGCTGAGCTACACGGTCGTTTAGTGCACGCCTTTACCTTGTTGCTAAGTATCCCATAATCAATGATCACTTACTCCATTATTTACATGATCTGACCAACGCTTGGTCTTCTTCTTCCTCGAAGTAATGCACAACTCTTTGCTTTGAAATTTCATCACGAGCGACTCACACTAACTCAAACACTTTGAATTACAGACTTGATAGCAAGTTAATATGCCCAAAAACACAGGGGCCCTTACAATTAACTTTGAATGTAAAAGAATTCAACAACCAGAGGTAACCATCCTAGAAACTCCATTAATCCACATCTATAAACATATTTAACACTTAATAAGAATGCAGACATGCTTCACCCACCAAGAATGTAAATGCTATTCTATGCAATAATGGATTTGGAATATCAGAACCTGGCTCTGATACCAATTGAAGGAACTCTTATCAAAGAGAACCTATGAGTGGAAGCAAGATCATTCTAATTTTCATTACGAATGAATTACAAGCATTCACAAACAAACAAACTAGTTATGCATTTCAGAGCAAATTACGACATGCTTTCATAAAGTAAATACAAAGGGACAAGAGGCATACCTTTTGAAGAACTCTTCTTCCACGGACCTCTCGATCTCGAGAAGACTCGAACCAGCAACCTCTCGTTGTTGCTACAATCATCTATCCAATCTTCTGGTCAATCACGAACTAACTTTTACACGAACAGGAAACCTTTCGGATACCACCATTCAGTGACCTTGGTATTCTCGGAGTGAGAATCCAGAAGGTGTGGGCTCTTTTGGATTTGGTAGAGGAAAGGAGGAAACAACGATCGCACTATATGAACAAGCCAGTGGAAGAAGGATAATGTCAATCGTATATACTTTGTGCTTGATTGTTTAGTAAAGGTACATGATCGTTTGGGAAAAACAGCTTGATCATTTTCACGATTCTCTAATGAAACTCGCTAGCCACGCGATCGTTTAGTAAAAAAGTTATACAATCGTTTAGACAAACACTTGAAGCTGTCATGTAGTCTCTCATGAGCTACACGATTGGCAGTGTACTCAAATGAAGCGATCCAACGATACACTTCTGAATGAAAACATTTTTCATTTTAACTTTTAGTTATGAAAGCTGAAAAAAAAAACTCCCACTTTCACGCACGGTTAAGGAGAAACCACCAACAATTGGCCCATGCAAACACTTTCTGAATGGAGTAGTCGCGGTAAAAACGACATGAAGCCAAGCATGGATCTCACGGTGTGTACTCTTGGGGACACAAGATCTAATAACTATATATCGAATATATTGTTAATCTCCCACTAAAGTGTTCTAAATGTTTTGGGTGCTTATTTACTTTGGTTTAAAAATGACTAACTTTAAACAACCTAAGGCTATGTGATTTTTATCCAAGTATAACATTTATATTTGGATATTAACCTATGATTTCTAAGTGTTCAAACCAGTTTTAAACCTTACATCGCTCATGCAAACTCATAAAATCAGTTAACAATGCTCAATATTTCAGTCATAATCCCCAGGTAGGAGGTGTTATGTAAACCGTCACTTAAGTACCCCCAGCCTTAGACAGGTTTATGAATCGATTTGAGTTCGTAACCAAATTTTATAAGGTAACAATCTATTTTAACTATTAAAACTAGTTGTTAACCTAAGTGAGCGTGTTGTTTATCTTTGTTATAGATTTTAAAGTCTAGTTTCATTTTATAACAAACATGCTTTAACATACCATAACATTCTTCTAAGTATTGAAAATCAATATAAAAATTACATCAATTTTTAACATAACCTAAAACATGCATACTATATATTATAACTAATTATAACATACAATAATGCATGTAACATGTTTACCTATGGTGGGATTTTAAATCTTAATGGCATACTTTATAAATATAAAAATATTTATTATACAAACATCAAATGCACAAATAATTAAAAATAAAACTGATATGGTTTTTGGTTTTGGCATTTTAAAATAAATAAAAGTCTAACAATTACAAGAATCAGTAAAACCGACTTCAAAAACTTATGGACCGCTCGAACCGCCTTGAACCGGGCAAAACTCATTGAGTATCAGCAAGCAACCAACATCGAGTATGCTAGTATGCATCGAGTATGACATCGAGCATCATCGAACATCAAATATTTCACAAAAATACTATCGAGTAGACATCATCGACCATCGAGTAAGGCATTTAGCATCAAGTTTCTAGTATTTCATGAAATATCATAGAGTAGATGCATTGAGTACCATCGAGTATGGCATCGTTCATCGAGTACTTCATGAAATATCATCGAGTAAATCCATTGAGTACCATCGAGTATGATATCGTGCATCGAGTAGAAGTTTCATCAAGAATGCCATCGAGTATACCATTGAGCATCGAGTTTCTTGTAGAAATTTGAATTTCCAATTCCTGCTGCTCTGACCTTCTTTACTTCTTTCTTCAATTACATCCTAATTGCAACTTTAATGACTCCAAACGAATGACAGACTCTTAAGCACATATTAAGGCCCATCAAACAAGAGCCAATTACAAGAGTTACAACATAATTCAAAAGATTCAAATGCAAAACACTAGAAAACCAAGTACACCATTTTCATACAGTTCATGAAGATCAATAAACACTTAAACTACACTTAATTTGAGTTTTAAACATGATACTTATGAGGTTTTCATAAGAGGGTTTGAACAAGACAATACCTTTGTAGTTCTCTTCACGATTTTAGCAGAATCTCCATAAGTTTGAGCCGAATACTTCAGATAGACCACCAATAAGATCTTCTCCACTATGCTCAAGATGGAATGTGTGGTGGAAACACTCTAATCAAGCTGAATTGAGGATGAAATTAAGAGAGGGTAGTAGGGGTTTTAGTTTTGCAGCAACTTGGATAAAAATCTCAGAGATCTCTCTAAATTACAGACCTATAAAGCCCGATTAGTAGCAAAGGGTTATACCCAGTTTGAGGGGGTGGACTATAAAGAAACCTTCTCATCTATTGCTATGATCAAATCAATTGGGATACTCTTATCCATTGCCACTTTTTATTATTATGAAAATTGGCAAATGGATGTCAAGACTGGCCTTTTAAATGAAGATCTTGAAAAGAGTATTTATATGATTCAACCAGAAGGGTTCATTGAATAGGGTCAGGAGCAAAAGGTTTTCAAACTGAAGAAATCTATTTATGGATTGAAACAGGCATCTAGATCCTAGAATATAAGATTTGATACTGCGGTCAAATCTTTTTGGCTTTAAACATAACGTTGATGAACCATGTGTATATAAAAAGATCATCAACTCCACTGTAACATTTCTAGTTTTGTATGTAGAAGATATCCTACTTATTGGGAATAATGTAGGATACCTAACTGAAATTAAAAATTGGCTAGCAACCCAATTTCAAATGAAATATCTGGGAGAGGCGCAGTATGTTCTTGGGATTCAAATAGTTCGAAACCAAAAGAACAGAACATTAACCATGTCTCAAACATCTTATATAGGCAAGGTGTTGTCTAGGTTTAAGACGCAGGATTCCAAAAGATGTTTTTTACCTTTTAGGAATGGAATACATTTGTCAAAGGAACAATGTCCTAAGACACCTCAAGAAGTTGAGGATATGAGACAGGTTCCCTATGCATCAACAATCGGAATTCTGATGTATGCAATGTTATGTACTCATCCAGATATATTCTTTGCAGTAGGGATTGTCAGTAGGTACCAGTCCAATCCTGGTTATGAACACTAGACTGCTATTAAGAATATCCTCAAGTATCTTAGGAGAACGAGGAACTACGTTCTCGTATATGGAAATAAGGATTTGATTGTTACGGGATATACTGACTTCGATTTTCAAACCGATATAGACTATAGGAGATCTACTTCGGGATCGATGTTCACTCTAAATGGAGGAGCAGTAGTATGGAGAAGTATTAATCAATGTTGCATTGTAGACTCCACAATGGAAGAAAAATATGTTGTTGCTTGTGAAGCAACCAAAGAAGCAGTATGGCTTAGGAAGTTGATAAATGATCTAGAAATTGTTCCAGACATGCATCTACGAATCACTTTTTATTACGATAACAGTTGGGTAGTAGCAAACTCCAAATAACCTAGAAGTCATAAGCGCGGAAAACATATTGAGTACAAATGTCATCTCATCAAAGAGATCGTGCTAAGAGGAGACGTTATTGTGAGACAAATAGCGTTTGAGGACAATATTGCTATTCCATTTACAAAGCCCTCTAGGCTAAGATATTTGAGGGTCACCTAAAGAGTTTAGGACTACGTGTAGAATAAATATGGCAAGTGGGAGAAATTGTAAGTATGGGATGCCATAATTTATTGTATTTAGTTTTCTCTCACAGCAGTCAACTTTGTTGTAACCCACTAGGAACTTTAGTCCAAGTGGGAGTTTGTTAGGTTGTATGTCTTAAAACTCATAGTTTTATAAATAGTAAACATATATGAAGTTTATTCAAACAAGTGTTGTTTATTATTTAATAAGTCTAAATCCAATAAACTATAAACCTTTTGCAATTGTCATGAATACTTGGACTTTATGTGGAGGCATAAACTTGATCAAGTTCGAGTAAAATAGCCTAAATCGTTTATAGTACTTGGATTAGGTTGGGTACCTATTTCTGGAGATACTATTGAATACGACCTACTTTATGATTGTTACAATGTTGTAAAGTGTCATAAACGATGTTATCAGTTCGTTCATGTAGAGACATGTGAGTAGGGGTGTTCTACACGATAAGATTGTGTAAGACAAACCACGAAATAATCATTGTTACATATTAACATCGTTTATTGTTAACGCTCATTAATTTAACTTCTTGATGACCTAGATAACTTGATCTGAATCCTGAGTTGTCTATGAACTCCTGTTTATTTGCGATTGTCCCTTAATCTGCATAGGTAAGGGTAAGCTCAACATCGCTACTCAATATGCCTCCCATTTTAGGGATAAGACCGAGTACATGGTTGGGGACATAGAATTTTCAAGATGAAATTCACTCTTACCCATTTTAGGGATAGTAGAAAGGTTGTTCCCTTAAGGGTTGATCCCAGATCTTGAACAAGGGGCCTCATCCTCTCGTTTGCCTGAGAGGGAATGGATTTAGTGATAATAATCCTAAATCATTTGTTCATTAGAGAGACAGTGGTACTTAAGGAAAAAAGATGTAACTCAGGGGTATTTCGGTATTTGACCTAGTTGAGGTTACGAACAACATATGAAGGATCAACTTATTGATGACGGTTATATCAAATGGACACATAATATATCTACAGTCCTGTTAGTTAACGAATGTTGATTAACTACATTAAAGAGTTTAACCAGTTAGCCTCGGATCGTTGGAACCCATGATCTGTAGGTTTATCGGGTCTCCTTGTTAACACAATACAGACAAAATTGAAAAAGTAGGCGAAGTAAGAATTTGAAATGTTCAAATTCGGGTTTTAGAGAGATTTGTATTTTATATAAGAGATAATTTACAATTGAGCAATTAATTTATTAATTAATTATTTTTTAGGGTATACTTGATCATTAGCATGAAAGTGTTTTCTAAAACTTGATTAATGTGATTAATCAAAGCTATGTGTCAAAGAAAATTTAATATGTGATATTAAATTTGTTTATTTTATTTAATTGAAATTGTTTTAATTAAATAATTATCAAAAATTGAAAATTGTATTTTACTTTTTTAATAAAAAATTAGTTAGTGGAAAAATTCAATTGTTGTTTTCCCACTAACTTAGTGAACTTTGAAGTGGCACTTCTCAAGCTTGACACCTAGAGATTACATGATAGTGGAGTTTGAGGTGGAAGACATACAAAATGGGTTTTGCATGTGTTTTCCATATAAATGGCTTTGATTTGAAAATTTCAAGACTAATGCTTCCACAAATTTGACCTAAACTCTTCCACCTCAACTCTCCTTCTTTTTATAGTGAAATTCCCTTATTTTTACTAACAAAAGCGGTCCCACGACCGTGTTCTTCACCCGAAGAATAGCGAAGATTTACCCTTGTTGGTGTCATTTGTGCACGGGGAGGAAGTTTGCGATGAAGTCTTCAAATGTTGTATTTTCTATCCCTCTTGCATGCTTATTCTTGTTTTTATTGCAATTAGAACGTTGTGGATTTCATCGCTTCCACTGTGCATGCGTTCTTTATGTTCCATCACACAAGAGGTGGGAAAGAACTTCTCTAGGAATTGTTTCTACATTTCTGACCATGAGGTTATACTACTTAATGGTAGGTAGTAGAACCAGTCCTTCACCTTGCCTTTTAGGGAGAACGAAAATGCCCTCATGTTCACACCCCAATTGGCCTCATCCTCTCACATACAATATGGAACTCTTTGAGGTTCTTGAGCGGGTCTTCACTTGCAAGGCCATAGAAGGAAGGAAGGAAGTAAGTGAGTTAAGCAATATTTTAGTTCAAATGTATCTGTTGCCATAAGGTACGCGATGCATAAAGGTTATCGAGTGGTGTTAGGAGTGGCGAGCTCTCTTAGAGTGAGCTCGGTTTGGTCAGTCATTGTCTCATCTTCTTCAGGGCTTTCTTCTTCATACTCTTCTTCTAATGTTTCTTCTTCACGGATAGGATCGTTTTTCACGGTTTATGCCCTTCTTTCACTTTTAATTCTCCTCTCTTCCAAGTATATCTCTGTAAAGTATAATAGTCTAGATCCCTCATGAGAGTCGATCATGCACCAAAAGAGAAATGAGTTAGCAGGAAAAAACCTACAGGCCTTTTAACCAAGAAATCTATTGGCTCCCCAACAACGACGCCAATTAGATTGGACCGAAAAGGGCATCGTAAACGCCTTCCGATCCAAATCAAATAATAATAACCAAGTGAAGTATGGAGTCGAACAACAGGGAGTCACAACGATTCCTTAATAAAAAAAAATTTAGAGCATAATAACCGAAAGGAGGGGGAGTTGATTAGAATTATTTCAATAGAAAATAAATTTGCATGAAATTTAAATGGGAATAAGAGAGAGATTTTTGAAATTTAATAGTGAAAAGATCTAGCTTGGGTTTGATGTTATGTTTTCCCCAATTAAATTAATTGATCATTGAACTCTAGATCAAACATTCTTTGCTTAAGCTTAGCCAAATTAATTAGAATCCTAATTAACCGTCCTAATTATCTAATTAGCTAACATGAGAAGACAAATCCGCTTTAAAAACATTAACTAATCGCATTAAGCTTCAGTGAATATGCTAGGATGAACAAATAAATTTCCATTGTCTAATTAACTCATTCAATATCATTTCTACATCAAGATTCATTAAAGTGGCCAACTTCACAATTAATCAAGTTAATAAAATCTTTTTTATTCCTAATGGTTCATTGCCTTAATCAAAGTTAAACCTAAGCATGGAATCACATAAACAAGTATTTGTTGTCAATCAAATACATGGAAATGTAATTCATAGCAGAGAATTCAGAGTAGAAATCCTTAAACAAGAGTTTGAACAAAATAAAACGTAGAACAAGTCTTACAATTAACCTAAGAAAGGGAGAAACTATCAAACCTGGCTAAAAGTGTTACCTTTAGCCTTTAATAATCCTCCAAATACAATATATTAATCTTCAAGATAACAAAAATGCTTAAAAACAAGTGTTCATGGTGGAAAAGAGAAGAAAATAGGTCTAGAAGAGGAAAAACGGGGTGATCCCTTGTCAAATTGAGAAAATTTCTCTTTGATACAAAAGCACAGTGCCGCAAATGCTAGAGTGCAATGCTTGACACTAGGAGCTAGAAAACCCCCTTGCCAAAACGCAACACTGTGTATATGTGTAGCGCTTCTGCACATGAATGCACTCTGTCAAAACACAGAGCGCCACGGTACTCTCTTAATATCCCCCCTCAAACAAGAAGAATGGTCAACGACACTGAGTTTGGATCTTAGATAAAAGAACTGAGAGTGCATGAGCGACTTTGTTAAGTAGTTTGCCAACTGATCACTTGAAGTAACATATTGAATGTCAAGCATGCCATGTAGAATTGTCTTTGACAAAGTGCACATCAATCTCAATGTGTCTCTAGCACGACCACTTGATGAAATGGGGAAGGTTTGTGGGACAACAACACCGGTAAACCTCTACAGAAGATTGCAAAGACAAGGTTACTATTGGCCCTAGCCTGATATGATATGGCTAGGGATGCAAAAGCTCAGCATGAAAAATAAGAACTATTGCGAGAGCTTCAACGCTAATATTATCACACCACAAAATTGGCTTTTGTGATGATTTGATAAATAATTCATATAAGAATTGTTGAAACTACGCAATTTTGAGGAAGCGTTCACAAGGGCCCGATATTCAGACTTATACATGATTGGGCAACCACACTTTGTTTCTTGGACAACTAGGATACTAGATTATTGCCTGCAAATACACAATAGACTGCAATGGATTTTCGATTATCAACATTCGATGCCCTATCAGCATCGATAGGTTGTGACTGATAGAATGGTGCTCGATTCGATATGAATCTCAAAATGCTTTGTGCTACTGTGATAATAAAGTACTCATTTTACAGCTTGCTAGTGAGCATTTGTTGGCACATGTAGAAATTGACTAAGTTGATTAATGATATAGACAATATCCAACCGAGTATTTGTCAAATATTGTAGAGCTTTGATAGCATTTCAGTGAATAACTGGGTCTTCAGGTAAAGTCCCATCATTTAAGGGTAAATTTTTGCCCAAGATGCATGGAAATGGGGCTCGTTTTACATTATTCATCTTCAACTGAAAGAGTAGATCATCCACATACTTTGAGTGATTAAAAACGATGCCAGAATTCAAATAATGGATTTGAATGCTAAAAAAACAACTCAATGGTCCCAAATATTTTAAAGAAAATTAAGAATCTAGATGTGTAATTAAAGTAGAAATCAGATTTCCATAATTCCTAGTAACAATTACATCATCAACATATACTAGGAGGAAGATGAATGAATTGGCATGGTGAAGGGAAAATAGGGAAGTCTCTAACCTGTAATTTTTAAAGCTCCAAGGTAACAAAACACTTTTCAACATTTGTTATATGCTCGTGGCACTTGTTTAAGCCCATAAATTTTCTTTTCGAGACGATAGACACAATCTGGATAATCATTATTACCGTAACAATAAGGTTGACACATATAAACATCTTCATCCAATTTACCATTTAAGAATACATTTTTGAAGTCCAATTGTCAGATTGCCCATTTATTTGAGACATAAACAAATCGACTAGATGTGTATGGATGATAAAAATATAATTTGATCTAGTCTTAATACATACACTATCAATAAGTAATAAACTTAGGAATATTCCAATTATCGTACCCCACAAGACTAGATGCAATTCAAATTGTTTAAAACAATGCAAACAATAAAACCAATGGTAACCAGTTTAGATGAATGATGATTGGATTTAGTGTTGAGTTTAAACAATAAACAATAGTTGCTAAATAGGGATTAAAGTCTAGTGTCAACCAAAAGAGTTATGCCTTGGGCTATGTGGCAACATCATGTCGATAGTGACACAACATGGACAAAAAATTTCTTCTATTCGGACTTGTCTCAAGTTTCTTTGAAAGGCTAAGTAGCTAATCCTATATCTTTATGGCTAGCTAAATCTTAGATCATATTCATGCAATTTCTAAATCCTATGGCGTACCTTATCTCTAAGGTTAAATGATCATCTTATCTCTAGGCTTTTCGTCTCATATTCTTTTGTAAAATCAATTTTCCTTTTAATATTCTCATAAAGACTCCATTAGGTATTTTAAATTAAGTGGCCAATTCAACTTAACAAATAAATATTAAAATCAACAAAGGAGATATAAAAGTCAAGTTGACATGATGAGTTAACATTTGCTAAAAGCCATAAGATCTTAAGGTATCCACATAACTAAATCCCTTAGAAATTTAGCTCATGACTAAGAAAGAATGAGCAAATTTCATTTATTCAAAATTTATGATTACAATATTAACGTTCAAAGAATAATGAAATGAGAAATGAAAAGTGCAAAAGAAAACCAAAGTAATGCTGGAAAAATACATTAAAAGACAAATTCTCACTCTCTAGTATTCTTGAAGACGAATTCAACTTTTCTCAGGGATTAATTCTCTCTCTTCACTCGTTGATCCCATAGGATAAAGATGACCTTGACCAAGGATTATTTAGAAAAACTCTCGTTTTTGAAGAAATTGTGGATGGAAGTGGTGAGATTTCTCTTTTAAGAATGGAAATTCTTCCCGAGGGAGTTGCCAATCCTTTATATAGACTCAAAGTTGTTGATGGAGGCCAAAAACGGTGCTCTAAACATTTACCAAATATTTTCGTTGCTAAATAAAAACTATGGAATGAGAAAGTAACAACCACAAACGATTGGACATGAATCTGAAAAATTAGGATTTTGGTGCATGGCAATGCATCACACTACTGCATTGATGCCAAACTTCGCAAAATAGTTAAATTCATAAAAATAGGTCAAAACAGTAAAAACATACTTTAGATAGTTTAAGGGCCAATACTTGATTAATTTATCTAATTTAGGCCAATTAAAGGGGTAAATAACATGCAAAGTACGACTTTAACTAAGGAAAAATTCCAAAACATATGTCACAAAATCATGCATTTTTTTAACATTCTCCGATGAAATTCCTTTGGAACCAGCCATGCATTATACCTCTGAATCGTCCCATTCGTGTTCCATTTAATACGAAAGATCCATTATTTCCAACAATATTTAGGTAAGTGGAGGGACCAACTGCCATATTTGATTTTTTCACCAGTGCCTTATATTCAATAACCTAACTGATGTTGGTGAGCTTGTAGATATGGAGATATATGGGTAATGTGGACGATGAATAGCTGGGCTAGTGGCTGATGTGAGATTGGATACATGTGGACTAGGAATTTGGGTTGGGCTGTGACTGGGACAGGGTTAGAGGCATGGGTTGGTATATATGGTTGTGGTATAAAAGGTAGGGGTGTTCAAAAAATCCGATGATCCGAAAAAATCGATCAACCCAATTCAATTCGTACTGTTTGGGTTGGGTTGGGTTCAAATAAATGAAAATTTTATAGATTGGGTTGGTTCATGGGTCACCTAATATAACCAAAACCAATCCAATTATTGACTTTAAAATATTTTTTTTATTATTTATAATACAATTATTTATACATATATTAATTTTAATTTTATTTAATTTCAATATTTTTTTAATAATTTATTCTTCAACGATTCTTAAAACTAGTTTCTTTACAATTTAGATAAAAAATTTCACTATATAAATTGAAATTGAGTTGTTAATCTTAATTCAATATATGAAAATAATTAAATTATATTTTTACATATTTACGTTTTGTTTTTTTTTTATAACAAAATTTGAAATAAATGACCCGGTTAACTCGAACCAATCCAACCCAAATATTTCATGGTTGGGTTGGGTTGGGTTCATTTTTTCATAAGGGTTATTTGTGTTGAAAAAAGTGTACAACTTGAACAATTGGGTTGGGTCTAAAAAGTCTTATAACCCAACCCATGAACACCTCAAATAAAAGGTTTGAATGAAGTTAAAAATAGTTGTATGTCATTTTTCTCAATTTTGGTTTTTTTGAAAATAAAAGTTTTGGGTGGTAAAATAACAAAACTCACATCAATTCAATTTTGAGGTAAAATGATAAAAATTCAATGGAAAAAAGTTTAAGTGAAGACAAAAATAAATGTGTGGTTTTTTTAAAATAATTTTTTTTATAAAAAAATAGAAAAAAACTTCTATTGAATTAGTATACCTAATTGTTGGGGGGAAAATCTCAAAATTTCGAGAAATTAAGGAAAAATCGAAATTCCCCTATAAAAATTTTGAGCATATGGAAATCTCACACCATAAACTCTTTTTTCTTCCTTTTATTGTATTAGTAGTGGGGTTTCTTGTTTATTTTTTTCTTTTAATTACCGATTTCACACCATAAACCCTCTTTTTTCTTTTCTTTTCAATTCCATGGTTCTATATTGCAATTTGTAATTATAGATCAGTCTTTTCAGTTCTTGTCTAAAAGTATTTTTTCATGATTGATTCTAGACTAAAGTTTCTTCCTTTAAGAGTGGTCTAGCCTGTTACTTTTAATTGTGGCCTATGATTCTTTAATCATGGTGTTAAATAACTTTTTTCAATGATTAATTTTTAGACCACAAAAATTTGTGTGGCTAATGATCGTTTAGAGGTTAAGTACAGGAAAATTCAAAGACAACATTACACTCATAGAAAATGACATTATTATTTTAAAATTTCAAACATCAAACAAATTGTTGTGTGTATCATATTGATATACTCATTTTCTATATTACGCTTGGAAATTTCTGTCCTCTGGTTGTCAAAATTTCTTATTTCAAAAGGTTATTTGTATAGGTTAGATGAATATGGAGTTTTGTCTCAAAATCAATTGGTAATCAAAGAAATAACTCATGTATCTTGTAAGGATTATGAAGTTTCTTCACTTTTCTAATATGGGATCCTTAACATGGTCCTTCAAGAAGATGCCTCTTTAGACCCACCATCCTTGGTTGAGATATTTATTGTTTATTTATTTTACTGAAAATTTTTAGTTTAGGCTTCATTAATTCTCACACAATATTAGATAAACATGAGGTTCTATAGCAAAACCAATTGGTAATGAGATGAGTGACCTTTAGTACAAAAATGATAAAGGTTTGGTCAACTTTTTCGGTGTGAGATCCTCAACAATATCCTCACTATCATGGATTGGGTCTAGTAGTAAATAAAAGTGAGAAAAACATAAGCTTATGTTTAGCTAGTTTTTGGATGAAATTTAGTACTTTCATGAATTTATTAGGTAAAATTTCAGGTTTTGAGCATTTGGAGCACAATTGAGGAGTCAATGGATAAAATAAAGCTTTTTGAGCATTAAAGAACAGAAATTAAAAGGTTCCAAAATTGAAGAAAAATAGAGCAACATCACAACACTGTAAAGAAGAGTATTGTAACGATTCAACACAGAAGCAACAACTGGATTGATGAGGCAGTAGCGTCTCGATGTTCCGAAGTTTAATGAAATAACCAAAGCTCGCTTTTTCGAACATGTAGCTAAATGGATTGTATTTTTAACTCATATTGTAAAAGGCAAAGATCACCTCAGTCCTTTTAGAATACAAGTATTTATGGTCCTAAATAGATTAGGACTAGGGATAAATACCTCCCCTATAAATAGAGCCTAGTGCAGTTCATTCCAAGGGAAACCAAATCAGAGAGAAAATATCTTTGTTCAAGCTCTACTCAATTTTTAAGGTGAGGATGACATTTTACAAGCTGAAGAAAGGATTTAAAGCTTGAGATCATAGAATTCACATTAATAACGAGCATTACAAGAAAAAAAGAATCTGCTAACACCAAAAACAGGCCTCAGGAGAGAGAGGATCAATAGAGAGGGTGATGTAAGGAGATTAAGGGTATTTTGAGTATTTCTTATAAAAAGGATATCTTGGGTATTTCTTATAAAATCACATATTATATTCTCTTTTAAATTTAGTTTTAATTTTAGAATAGGTGTGACAAAACCCTTCTCCTTTGGGTCTATTTAAAAGGTAATAGGTTGGTTAGTTAATTAGGTGTGTATAAACCCTTTCCCTTTGGCCTATTTAAGGGAACTCATTGCTCATTTTAATTAATTAATAAAATCTTCAGCTTCAAGATTCTTTCAAGATTTCTCCAAGACTCTTTAATCTTCATCAATTGGTATCAGAGCAACCTCATGAAGGGGCCTTATGGCCAGTAAAGGGCTCAATAAAATCTCCACTCTTCTCCCCCTCTCTTCTAATGATGTGGAAGCATATTTTTCCACTTCTTCTCAAACCACCAACCGAAGATTAGAAAATCTAGAAACTACTTTCAATAGCATCATGGATCATATGAGTGCTATACAAAGTTCTACAGTGGGTTTGCAACTAGCAATTGAAAAACTGACTGTGGATATGGGAAGAATGGTTGAAAATCAACCAATAACTCATCAAGAAGCATCGGGTGGACACCGAGTTAGTGGAAACAATCAATATCAGTTGTAAGAAATTCAACAAAGGCCTGAAAACAAGCATCAATTTCTTCAAGGAAACCAAGATTTGCATAAGGTCCAAGAATTTCCTCCAAGAATTCAAGAACCAGTAAGACTACATTAAAGATTTGAAGACAGAGGAGCGTAACGACCAAATCCTATTCATAATCATCAACATCTATCGATTTACCCACCTTTTAGATCTGTGCCACCAACTTTAATTCATTCGAGGATGAAGACTTGAGTAGTCCCCAACTACACTACCGAGCAAGAATGATGCATCCACCTCAACATAATAACCCATATTTTAAACAACAAATTCCTTTTGCACAAGCACAAGGGTAGGGAAATCAAGATAATTATCAAGATTGGCATGGACAACAAAATTGGAGGCAAGAAAATGACTTTAAAATGAAGATTGACATACCCAAATATAATGGCAAGATGAATGCAGAATCTTTTTGGATCGGGTGAAAAGTGTGGAAAAATTCTTCGACTATATGGGAACCCTAGAACACAAGAAGGTAAAACTTATTTCTTTGAAACTTAAAAGTGGCCTGTCGGCGTGGTGAGATCAAATTTAAGGTAATCGATATTTGTATGATAAAAGGCCTATAATTAGATGACCCAAAATGTTGAAACTAATGAAGAAGCGCTTCTTGTCACTAACAATGAAAGGATTCTCTACAGTCAGTTTCAACATTGCAAGCAAGAAGCTCAATCCATTGAAGACTACATAGGAGAATTTCATGGTTTAAGTGCTAGGAACAACTTGGCCGAGAGTGATAGTCAACAAGTGACTCCGTTAATTGATGGGTTATGGCAAGACATCAAAGAAAAGGTGCACCTTCAACCCCTATCTTGCTTGGTAGAAGCAGTGTCCATAGCCTCCACAATTGAAGAAAATGAGGTCTTAAAACAGAAACGATGGGTTAGCAGAAGGATCAATTGGAATAGAATTCATCAATAACCAGAAAATCCATGGCAAAAACTTTAGAAGGGTAGTCCAATAAAGTTTCGACCAGAAACAAGGGGAAAGAAGTTGAGTCTAGGGGAAGTCCTTTTATTTTTTCTTCTAGAAATAACAATAATCCTTATAACAGACCTAATCTTGGCAAATGCTTTAGGTGTGGTCAAATGGGATACCTTTCTAACGATTGTCCCCAAAAGAAGAACCTCACAATTCAATAAGAGCATGAGGATGAAGCAGATGAGGATTACTCTAAGGAAGACATCAATGTGGCTCAACCGAATGAGGGAGACATTCTTTCTTGTGTAATCCAGAAGATCCACTTGACTCCGGTAACTGAAACAAATCCTCAAAGGCACACGTTGTCTAGAACCCATTATACCATCAACGGGAAGGTGTGCAATGTTATCATTGATAGTAGTAACACATAAAACATGGTGTCTAAGAAACATGTGTACCACCTTAAGCTAAAAGTTGACTCCCATCCAAGCCCCTATAAAGTAGGATGGATGAAAAAGGGGGAAGAGGTTATTGTTAATGAACTTTATACGGTTCCATTGTCAATTCGAACATACTACAAAGATCAAATTATACGCGATGTCCTAGAAACGGACACTTGTCACATTCTATTTGGAATACCTTTGCAATATGATAACCATGCCAAATATAATGGTAATGGCAACACATATGAGTTTGAATGGATGGGTAAAAAGGTGATCCTTGTGCCTATTGATTTGAAAGCTCCTATGAGCAAACATACCATCAGGGAGAAGCACAAGGCAAACTTATTTTCTACCATGCCCTATAAACAAGTATGGGAAAATGAAAATACATTCAAACTACCTTTGTTTGTTCATGCCTAACCTAAGGCCTTATTACCAACCACTATAGACAACTAAGTGCACAACCTTTTAGACAAGTTTCCCTCCATTATTAAGGTCCTAAGTGACCTACGTCCACTCCGAGACATCCAACATAACATAGATTTCATCTTTGGATCTTCTTTACCTCACTTGTCCCACTATCGAATGAGTCCTAGTGAATATCGAGACATTCAAGCCATTATCCAAGATCTTTTACATAAGAAACATATTCAACCTAGCCTCAGCCCTTGTGTTGTCTCAGCTCTTTTGGTTCCCCAAAAAGATGGTAGTTGGTGTTTATGCATAGATAGCCATGTGGTCAATAGGATAACAATCAAATATAGATTTCTAATCCCAAAAATTTCTTATCTACTTGACCAATTAACTGGTGCAAAGGTATTTTCCAAGATGGATCTACATAGTGGATACCACCAAATAAAAATTAGACGGGGGGTGAGTAAAAAATCGCATTCAAAACTAATCAATAACTATTTGAATGGCTTTTGATGCACTTTGGGTTGTCAAATGCACCTAGCACTTTTATGAGACTTATGTACCAAATATTTTTACCTTGCATCAACAAATTTGTGGTCATTTACTTCAATGACATCCTAATTTATAGCAAGACTGTCAATGACCACCTTACACACCTCTAGGAAGTATTATCTGTCCTTGAATCTAATACTCTATACATCAATCCTAAGAAATGTGTCTTCTTATGCAGCATCATCAAATTTCTTGGCTTCATTATTGGACAAGAAGGTGTCCAAGCAGATCCTTAAAAAATTGCAACCATCAAAGAATGGTCAATACTTACATCGGTCAAAGAGGTGCAATCTTTTCCTAGTTTAGCATCATGTTACCGCAAATTTATTAATAATTTTAGCTCTATAACTGGCCATTTAATTCATCGTCTAAAGAAAAGTAAATTTTCATGGTCCTAAAGAGACTTTGGATAGTTTTAATGCTTTAAAAGACAAGCTAGCCAATCCACTGGGTTTAGCCCTTTCAAATTTTACTTAAGTATCGAAGTAGTTGTAGATGCATGTTCTATTTGCATATGGGCTGTCCTTTCACAAGAATCTCATTCTCTGGAGTTTTTTAGTGAAAAGTTAAGTAAGACTACACAAAAGTGGTCTACCTATGAACAAGAACTTTATGCATTGGTCAGAGCCCTTCATCAATAGGAACATTATCTTATAGGCAAGGAATTTGTTTAATAACCGATCATTATTCCTTAAAATTCTTTCATTCTTAGAAAAACATAAATTGAATGCATGCTAGATGGATTTGTTTTATACAAAAATTCAATTTTATCATCAAGCATGCCGTCGAAATCACTAACAAAGTGATTGATGCCTTGAGTAGAAATTCATCCCTCCTTACCATGCTTTAAACTAAAATTATTGCCTTTGACCACCTATCAACTTGTTATGAGAATGACCTTGATTTCTATGATATTTGGAAAACATGTTTCTCTAACTCTCCTCCTAAGGACTACCACCTTTCGGATGGTTTTTTATTTTGTGGTAATAGGTTATGCATCCCAGAAGGATCTCCACGCGAGGTTATCATCAGGGAAGCCCATTCGGACAGCTTAGCAACTCATTTAGGCCATGAAAAAACCTATAAAACACTTGTCACACGTTTTTTCTGGCCTCAACTTCAAAAAGATGTCAACAGTTTAGTCAAAACTGCTTTACTTGCAAAATCTCCAAAGGTCAAACTCAAAACACTGGTTTGTATACTTCTCTTCCAATCCCTACTAACATTTTGGAGGACTTATCGATAGATTTTATATTATGGTTGCCAAGCACAAAGGTTTGACTCTATATTTCTTATTGTGGATAGGTTTAGCAAAATGGCTCATTTTGTACCTTGTAAGAAAACATATGATGCTTTGAACATTTTGAGATATTGTCAAGCTTCATGGAATTCCAAAGACAATTGTGTCTGATAAAGATGTCAAATGTATGTATATTTTTTTTTTTTTTTTGAAACGTTTGTGAAAACATTTTGGCACTAACCTCAAATTTAGCTCTTCAAGACACCCATAAATAGATGGTCAAAACAGAAGTTACATACTGAATATTGGGTAATATGCTTCGATGTCTAAATGGAAATGAACCAAAACAATGGGATAGTAACCTTGCACAAGCAGAGTTTGCTTACAACAACATGCATAAGAGATCAACAAGGAAATGTCTATTTGAGATTTAATAAACTAGACCCCCTCGTTTGACTTTTGATCTTACAACTCTTCCTTCTAATGTAGATATTAGCAAAGAAGCTAAATTGTTGGGTTTTATGTCCTAAAACTCGTGGTTTGTAAACAATAAAACTTATTCTGAAAATTCAATAAAGTTGTTATTAAATATACGAATTTCTTATTTCGTTTAAGAAATAAATCCAATAAACTAAAAGATCCATGACTATTACATGAATACTTGAACTTTATGTGGAGACATAAAAGTGGATCGAGATTGAGTAAATAGTTAAAATAATCTATAGTATATGAATAAGGTTTGGTGCCTTATTCTGGTAACACTATTGGATATGGCCTATTCTGTAGTTGTTACAAGGAATTGTAAAGTGTTACAGATGAAGTGATCCTAATTCGTACATGTAACGACATGAGAAGGGGGATGTCCTGTGCAATGAGTTTGCACAAGATCGGACCATGAAATAAGTCACTCTTACTTTATAACGTTGTTTACATCTTAAGACTGACTATTTCAAAGTGATGACCTAGGTAACTTGACCTTAATCTTGAGCTAACTATGAACATCTGTTTATTCGGGATTATCCTTAGATTTGCATAGGTGAGGATTGACTCAACAATGCCGATTCAATAAACCTCCCATTTCAGGGGTAAGACAGGCTAGATAGTTGGGGACATAGGGTGTAAGATGAAATTTACTCCTACCCACTTTTAGGGATAGTAGAGAAGTTGTTCCCTTAACTGCTGACTCCAAGTCCTGAATAAGGGGTCCCACCCTCTCATTGGCTGGAGAGGGACTCGGTTTGATGATCGAATCGCAAACCAATTGTTCATTAGAGGATCAGTGAGACTTAAGGAACAAAAAGTAATCTCAGGGGTAAAACAGTCATTTGACCCAGTCGTTTTTATGAACAACCTGTGCAGAGTTAACTTACTAATCATGGTTATATCGAATGGACATAATATATCTACAGTGAGAGGAGTGCAACTCTAGGCTCTAGTGGAGTGATCCAGTAGTTAATGAATAAGGGTTAATTTGGTGTAAAGAGTTTAGGCAATTACTCTCGGATCATTGGAGCCCATGATCTGTAGGTCCACAAGGTCCCCCTACTAGCTCACGAATGGATTAGCCTTAGAGTAGCATGAAAAGTTTATTTGAAATGTTCAAATTGGAAGTAAGGGAATTAGTAATTATATGTGATATAATTACGCATTTAATTTTGGAATTAAACGAAATTGAAAAATCAATTAATATTTGAATATGAATTAAATATTAAATTCATGAATAGGGATTCATAATAGTGGAATTAGTGTTAAATTAATTTAATATTTGATATTAAATTAATTGAATTAATTAAATTGTCTAATTAATTATTAATTATTAATTTTATTAGAAAATAATTTTGAATTAATTTTTGTAAAATTAAATATAATTTCAGTTTTAATTATTGAATTAAAAACTGAAATTAAAAGAAAAAAAAGAAGAAAATTGGAAATGGAAAAGTTGGAATTTTCCACTTCCATCTCCAACTAGCTCAATCACTCTTCCACTTCAAATTCTCAATCAAATGCATAGTAGAAGGTGTAATACATGCATAGTTTCTCTTAGCATGAATGTCATGCAATATATACTTCATTTTTGAGTGGAATTAAAGGATTCAAAAATCAGAATTTAACCTGAGATTTGAAGTTGGAAGAAGGGTTCTTCCAAGTGAAAAACCAGAGACCTCATCTCTATTTTTCCTTCAATTCTAGCTTATTTTGAGTTTCACAGTTCAATCCAAGGCACCAAGAGGATAGTAGAGAAGATCTTGTGGTGGTTCACAAGCTGATTTGGAGAAGATTTGCAGTTGGAATTGTGATTCAAGTGTATCTTCAAAAATATGTCATGAAACCATCTTGTTAGTTTAAGCATGCTTAATTCAAAGCCAAAATTAATGAATTAGAATGCTTAATGATCCGTTTTTTTTCTTCTGCATATTTTCTAACTCTAACAATTGGTATCAGAGCATCATTTAAGCATTCAATTTGGTTTAATTTTGGCTTGTGGGTGTTTTTTCATGAGATATATGAAAATGGTGAACTGATATGAATTTCTGAGTTTTAGTATTAAAATTCTCTTTGATCCCTTTGTTAAATTTGTAATTGGCTCTTGATTAATGAGCTTATATGTGTGCTCAAAATTTGTAGTTTTTTTGGAGTCATTAGAGTTGAAATTAAGATGTAATTAAAGAAATAAGTGAAGAAGGCCGAGCTGCAGAATTCTGATGCTGAGCTACTGTCCAGGCAGCATTGCAACGCTACCGTTGAGCATTGCAACGTTGCTCATGTTGCTACCTAGATCATGAAGAATGACCACAGTGTCGTAACGCTGGGGTGAGAGCGTTGCAACACTGCTCACCCCAGCCCAGCATGCACTTTTCTAAAGGATACCGGAAACGAGATTTTCATGAGCAGCGGAACAAGACTATTCTAAATTACAATCATGAATTAACAAATAATTTACAGTCGACTTCAAACAAACGGTTATGCGACTCATATAGAAATTACAATATGTAAACATACAAAGGAATAGAGAGTAAAACTCTACGCACATAGGAAGATGCGTCTCCATGCTCCGTTGCACGACTCCTCAAGCAACAGCGACCACGAACACTCGATCTAAATGATCGCAACACAGCACGAACACCACATGAACACTTCGTGCTCTTCGTCAACGACACAAACGGCTTCCAGAAAACCTCGACAAAGTCGAGTTGAGTCTGACACCACCAACAAGGTGACCTTGGTATTCTTGGTGTGAGAATCAAGAGGGTGGGCTCTGTTCAGACTTGGTATGAGGCAGACGAATAGAGGAAACAACGATTGCGTACACAACTGGGCAAGTGGGAGATGGCAGAGACATATCGTATAGGTCGATGCCCAATCATTTAGATAAATCTATGCGATCGTCTAGCAAAAGCTTATGCGATCATTTAACTATCGTCTAGCTCGGTCTATCGCCTACAGACTCTACATGATCATTTACCTTGGCTAGTGATCGTCTTGCAAAGCTATACGATCGTTTAGTAAATACTACCACGATCTTTTGTGCTTACACCTGCACACGATTCGTTTAGCTCGCCAACCGTCGTTTAGTAAATCTGTATTACTTGACGACCACTGTGAGTTTCTATACGCTGAGATGAAAACTAAAAATTCTTTTAACTTTTGTAAAACTTCCTTTCAAATAGGAAACCACTTTTCTTTAAACTCACGGTTATCATGATCCAATAACCACCCACTACTATGGTTATTTAAAAGAAAAAGTATTAATATCTAATAATTAATATTATTATAAAATAAATGATAACCAACTTATCATACTATATTTTATAACCTATAGTTTAATATTTTATCTCATGACAACATGTAAATCATAGTTCTTTTTCTATTCCATGGTACTTAATGTAAATCTCATTTACATCAATCCTCCACTAGATGTATCTCATACATCATACCGATTATATCATATATAATCAAAATACCTCTTGTCAATTTGAACATTTCAAATCAACACCAAGAATTGATCCAAAACAAAATCCAAGCTACCAAGGGGACCTCATGGACCTGTAGATCCGAAGCTCCAACGGTACGTGAATAACTGACTAAACTCTTTAGTCATGGGATCCATCATCCGTTAACTGCCAGGCACTCCACTAAAGACTGACAACTGAACTCTCCTTACTATAGATATATTATGTGTCCATCTTAACCAATCAGCGGTGCGACAACTATTCATAGATCGCTCCTAAGTACAGCTGAGTCAATAAACGTTATGCCTCTGTAGTTACATCTGTCTCTTTAAGTACCATTGATCCCTCTAATGAACATAAGTCATAGTCCTACTATGACTGAGTCTTCTCTTCCAAAGAGAAGCTGTGGCCACTATGTTCAAGCCCCGAAATCAGCTCTTAAGGGAGCAATTTCTCTACTTATCCCTGCTTTGGGAAAGGAGTGAATTCCATCTTGTGGATTGAGTTCCCAGCTCCCAGATCAGACAAGTCCCCAAAAAGGTAAGCATGTTGAGTTGGCAATTTGGCCATTTTGACCCATACTAATAAAAGAACCGCCCTCAAAGGCAGGAGTTCACAAAACACTCAGGATTGAGGTCATGTCACCTATGGTCGTTTAAGTGAGATGTAAGTCTCTAGTATCAATGGCGTTATATACAGAGTCTAGTCATCTCGTGGTTCAGGTCTTATACAAACACTTTGTATAGGACACCCCCGCTCTATGTATCCACACGAATGGTCAGGATCTACCATCTGTAGTAGTTTACAACACTTGCAAACCTCTACAAAGCGGGTCGTATTCGTAGTTTCAACAGAATCAGGTATCCCACTTTAATCCTTATACTACAGACCGATTTAGTTTATCACTTAAGGCATGATCCACTTGTATATCACATATACATGCTTAAGTTCACATAAGATAACCAAGGAGCTTTGTTTATTGGATATGAGTAAATGCAAGAATTAAATAACACTTATTTTATTCTTTGAACAATGTGTATCTTTATAAAACAATGGGACTCCGGGAGAAATAGGACACCAATCCCAACATTCTCCCACTTGTCCTAATGACTCGGGAGACTAATGTACAATACAATACAAAAATGTACAATATACAATAAACTAGGGCATACCCCAGTATCATCTCCCACTTGCCCTAGACAAGATGTCGCATGTCCCATAGACCCAAACTTTCCAGGTGACCCTCGAACACTTTAGACGTGAGAGCCTTTGTAAAGGGATCAGCAACGTTGTATTTCGTGTATTCTGTAAAGATTAGATCCTTAGCTCCATACACAAGCATGTAGTCCCTCATTCTCCAAAGATACTTGAGGATCGTCTTGACCGCCGTCCAGTGATTAAATCCTGGATTTGACTGATACCGATTGACAATCCCTACTGCATAGCAAATGTCGGGTCTAGTACACAACGTTGCATACATCAAGCTTCCTAAGCATAGGGAATACGTCTCATCTCCTCAACCTTTTGTGGTGTCTTAGGACATTGATCTTTAGACAAAATGATTCCATGCCTGAAAGGTAACAAACCCCTCTTAGAATCCTGCATCCTGTACCTGATCAACATTTGATCAATGTACGATGCCTGAGACAAGGCTAACTGTTTATTCTTGCGATCTCGAGAACATACTGTGCCTCACCCAAATCTTTCATTTGGAAATGGGCAGCTAGCCAACTCTTAATGTCAGTAAGATATCCTACATCATTCCCAATGAGTGGGATATCATCCACATATAGTACCAGGAAAGCTACTGAGCTATTGATGATCTTCTTGTAAACACAAGGCTCATCAACGTTCTAGTCAAAGCCAAACGACTTGACAGCAGTGTCAAATCTGATGTTCCAAGATCGAGATACTTGTTTCAGCCTATAAATAGACCTGTTAAGCTTGCAAACTCTTTACTCTTGATCTGGAACTACGAACCCTTCTTATTGAGTCATATAGATGGTCTCCTCAAGATTACCATTCAGAAAGGCAGTCTTGATGTCCATTTGCCAAATGTCATAGTCATAATATGCAGTAATGAATAGAAGTATCTAGATATGTTGTAACATGGCAACAAATGAGAAAGTTTCCTCATAGTCAACTCCCTGAACTTGGGTATAACCCTTTGCCACGAGTCTAGCCGAAAAGGTTTGCACCTTTCCATTTACACCTCTCTTTCGCTTATAGATCCACTTGCACGCAATAGGTTTAACCCCATCAGGTGGATCAACAAGCTCCCAGACGTTATTGAAGTACATAGACTCCATTTCCTGGTTCATGGCCTTAACCCATTCATCTTTGTCAACATCCTCCATTGCTTTCTTAAAAGACAATGGATCCTTGACCCCATCATTCATAATGACGTTATGGGCCTCAATCAAACCCATGTAGCGATCCAGCGGGTTCATAACCCTCTCACTACGTCGAGGCAGTCTCAACTCTTTAGCTGGTTGACTAGATGTTCTGACCTCAACAACTCTTGTTGATCTGTTGGCCTGTTCAACAACTGTTGTTGAACCCTCAGCAGTCTCAGTCTCACTTGAAATCTAACGTAAAATGATCTTACTTTGTGGCTTATGATCCGTCATACGATCTTCTTCTAAGAAGATAGCATTAGTGGAAACAAACAATTTGTTCTCACTTGGATCATAGAAGTATCCTCCTCTCGTTCCCTTGGGGTAGCCCACAAAGAGGCAAACCTTTGAACGTGGTTCCAACTTCTTTGGGTTAGTCGTTAACACATATGTCGGACAGCCCCAAATCCTGAAGTGGCGTAAACTACCTTTACGGCCGCTCCATAACTCAATAGGTGTTTCAAAAACACTTTTCGAGGGAACGTTGTTCAGGATATAACATGCAGTCTGCACTACATAACCCCAAAACGAGTCTTGAATATGAGCATAACTCATCATAGAACGAACCATGTCCAACAAGATCCTATTTCTCCTTTCTGATACACCATTCTGCTGAGCTGTACCTAGGGCTGAGAGTTGGGACGCAATCCCATATTCTATCATATAGTTCCAGAATTGGAGGTCCATATACTCTTCATCACGATCAGATCGTAGTGTTTTTATCTTCTTACCTAACAAGTTTTCAACTTCAGCCTTATAATCCTTGAATTTGTCAAGAGCTTCAGACTTACGTTGCATTAGGAAGAGATACCCAAACCATGAATAATCATCTATGAAAGAGATAAAATATCCATACCCACCTCGAGCTCTAACATTCATCGGACCATAGAGGTCTGAATGTACAAGCTGCAAGGCTTCCTTGGCTCTGTATCCTTTTCCAGTAAAAGGTCGTTTGGTCATCTTGCCTTCAAGGCATGATTCACATACCGGAGAGGAGTTTTCTTCTAAACTCTTTAAAAGTCCACTTTTCACCAACTTCTCAATCCTATTAAGGTTGATGTGACCTAACCTTAGATGCCAATGATGGGCGATTTCCTTTGGAGAAACCTTTGGTCTTTTAGCTGTTGTTGTCGTATTGAACATTTCAGTGGTAAACAAGACTTTTATGACTAATGGCCTTAGTAGATATAAGTTATTCTCCATTGAACCAGAACCAATCTCCATTCCATTCTTGAAAATAAACATTTTATTCTCATAAAAGAAGACGATATAGCCTTGTTCAATGAGACAAGAAATCGAGATTAAGTTCCTCTTAATATGAGAAACTACAAAAACATTATCCAGTAACAGATAACGTTTCTTGTCAACAAATAACTTCAGCCTGCCTACAACAATAGCTGAAACAACCTCACCATTATCGATTCGAAGAGTCATCTCTCCCTATGGCAACGTTTGCTAGGAACTAAATCCTTGGTAAGAGGAACTGACATGATTGGTAGCACCTGAATCAAAGATCCAGGCAGAATCATCATTCTCTACCAGACATGTCTCCAAGACCAATAAATCATATTTATTGTCTTGTCTCCTCTTTTGGAGAGTAGTGGGATGGAGGTCGTTTGCCATGAAATTCATTTCACACGATTCTTTCAACTGAAATAAATCGGTCATTTTTAAAAGCTTTAAACGGAAATACTAACGAGTTTCTGAAAAGAAAAACACATTGACCTACATTAAGTTTTAAGCAAATACCCGTTGTAAAACAAAACAACATCCAATAAGGTTTTAGCAAAACTAACATGAACCCCGTGTGATATCTAGTTTTACAATAACACTTCAAAGGTTTAGGACAAAAGACGCCTAAGGGAGGTTAGTTATCCCTCCTCTGAATTGAGAAGATCTTTACCAGACATTAATACCAGAACAACTCTTGTTCCTATAACGACTAGCCATCATTGATTTGGCCAAGAGATCATTAACTTACTTAACAATCTCTCGTAAGTGTGACCTGCCATTTTACGCCCTAAAGGTCCGTCCTAAAAGGCCAATCCGAAGGGAAAAATCTGATTGGGGCAAAACCTAAAGCGACCCTATCGAATTTTGGGGTTCACCTTGATATTGACCAACTACACAAAAATCTTCCTAAGGGAGCCGCTACTTGGGTGACACGAGGGCGTACAAAATGATCTCACAGTGTGAACCAATGACATAGACCATAGGACGTGTTGACACACACCCTTCACCCACTTACTATAAATACGCTCTCTATCCACCTTGATATTGACTCATGCAAACACCATCCGAAGGGGGATGCATCCTAGGGAATCTCGAGGCCAAGCATGAATCTCACGATGTGAACTTACAGGGAGAAACGTGAGTGGAATCATAGACATATCTGATACGCCTCCTCCTCCCACTGAATATTTTATAACCTAGGGTTTAGCTTACTTAGAAAAAAATACGGCTAAGGATTTTAACTAAGTGACTTTTAGGTTTTCCCAAAAGTAACTTTTACCTTGGATAGTTGAACAACTTTTGATCATCATCCATCAAACTCTTTAATGGAGTCTTTGACCAAAACATCGCATGTTTGTTGAAAATCTATCTAATTCACCTTTCCTGGTAGGTTCTCAGCCTAGCTAGAACCCACCTTAGACAAAAGGTCCTTTATTGGTAGGTTTACAACAAATTTAATCTTTTATTCCAACCAATTTAATCCTATTAAACCAATTTTAAAAGATTAATCTAGGTTACTAAACTCTTTAGAACTACTTGAACTTAGGTCTATCTCAATCCAATATTAAAACCTTTTTAAAAACTTGAGTTCACCCTAAGTCCGCATGCAACTCTGAATTATTGATTTTAGGTCTAATT
The DNA here is from genome assembly GCF_009727055.1 of Benincasa hispida. Taxonomy (NCBI): domain Eukaryota; kingdom Viridiplantae; phylum Streptophyta; class Magnoliopsida; order Cucurbitales; family Cucurbitaceae; genus Benincasa; species Benincasa hispida. Next base: position 56,493,651 of record NC_052357.1, read on the forward strand.
CCTTTTATAACACTTATAAACGGAAACAACCACAATGCGAAGCAAACACATGCAAGGCAATTATAACGATTATAAACAACCTAAGTGTCATGTTCAATGCATTGTCCATTCATTGCTACTTCTTTTTATATAACACTTATACAAAATAGCAATGAAATAAGCAAAACATGTTTCCATTCACCCTTAGACTATAACAATTATAATAAAAGGATGATGCATGATAATGCTCACTGCATGCAAAATATAACTCTTATATTTCATGATGCATGCGCATGCTTTCAAATAATTTCTTCATGCTCGATTATAATATTTATAATACATGATGCATGAATAATTGCACAACCTAAGGTGGGTTTTTAACTATATGACAAATACTTTGGCATATAAGCACCATACATCACATGTATAAGCAATAAAAGTTGATGAACCGGGTAAAATTTCCTTAAAACACAAAAAGAAAAGCTAACTATTAGAAAGACAAGGAGTCTTCGGTTTAAACAAGCGAATCGGGTCTTGAACCGCTCGGTAAAGTATCGCTTCTCCAACCATCCATCCTATACTAAGCACCCCGCGATCATCTACACGATAAAACAAAATGTTTGCTCTATCGATTACCAGCGCTCCCAGAGTTAAACGATCGTTTAGCTTTTACTATACGATCGTCTAGAAAAATCAAACGATCGTTTAAATATTACAACACGATCGTGTACCTTTACTAAGCAATGAAGCCTGAAGTACATGATCGTTTAGCTCGCTCCGCACGACGCCCGCCTTTTGCCATCGTCTAAGCTCCATATCGTATACGCGTGATCGCATAGGTAGTAACTAAGTAATGAAGCTTGAAAACTATACGATCGTCTAGCGCGCACCTTCTACTAAACGAATAACATCGCATGCTCCCACTATGATCGCCTACCTCCAGCGCCTACGCGATTGTGCAACCAATGCCACACGATATGGTAAACGATTTACCCTATCGCTTAGCATTAGCTAAACGATCGATTAGAAAATATTACACGATCGTCTAAAACAAAAAATCTAAACGATCGCTTAGTAAAATCCCTACGATCGTTTACCTGAGGCTACACGATTCGACCAACGCTTGGTCTTCTTCTTCGTTGAGAACTGCATCGCCATGCACCGAAGCTTCATCATGAACGACTCGACAAACTCGAACTTTTCGAATTACAGACTCGATTGAAAAGTTAATTTCGCTAAAAACCGTAGGGGCCTTTATAATTAACACTTTGTAATACCGAAAGCCTTAACAAAAAGGAAATCAAACCCAAAACGTTCATCAAAATCATCCAAAAATGCAGAAAATGGTTAACCACAAATGCAGAAACCCACCGCGACTATAAAAACATTGCACGATTGTTTAGCTCGCCCAACCATAGTTTAGTAAATCTGTATTTACTTGACGACCACAATGAGTTTCTATATGCCGAGAGAAAACTAAAAATTCTTTTTAATCTTTTGTAAAACTTCCTTTCAAAATAGGAAACCACTTTCCTTTAAAACTCACGGTTACCATGATCCAATAACCACCCACTACTATGGTTATTTAAAAGAAAAAGTATTAATTATCTAATAATTAATATTATTATAAATATAAATGATAACCAACTTATCATACTATATTTATAACCTATAGTTTAATATTTCATAACCATAGTTCTTTTTCTATTCCATGGTACTTAATGTAAATCTCATTTACATCAATCCTCCACTAGATGTAACTTATACATCATACCGATTATATCATATATAATCAAAATACCTCTTGTTAATTTGAACATTTCAAATCAACACCAAGAATTGATCCTCAACAGAATCCAAGCTACCAAGTAGACCTCATGGACCTGTAGATCCAAAGCTCCAACAGTACGTGAATAACTAACTAAACTCTTTAGTCACGGGATCCACCATCCGTTAACTACCAGGCACTTCACTAAAAATCGACAGCTGAACTCTCTTTACTACAGATATATTATGTGGCCATCTTAACCAATCAGCAGTATGAAAAACCTTCACAGATCGATCGTAAGTATAACTGGGCCAATAACCATTATGCCCCTGTAGTTACATCTTTCTCTTTAAGTACCACTGATCCCTCTAATGAACATATGTCATAGTCCTACTATGACTGAGTCTTCTCTTCCAAAAAGAAGCTGTGGCCACTATGTTCAAGCCCCAGAATCAGCCCTTAAGGGAGCAATCTCTCTACTTATTCCTACTTCGGGAAAGAAGTGAATTCCATCTTGTGGATTGAGTTCCCAGCTCCCAGATCAGTCAAGTCCCCAAAAAGGTAGGCATGTTGAGTTTGCAATCTGGCCACTCTCACCCATACTAATCAACGGACCACCCTCAAAGGCAGAAGTTCACAAAACACTCAGGATTGAGGTGGTGTCACCTATGGTCGTTTCAGTGAGATACAAGTCTCTAGTATCAATGGCGTTATATACAGATTCTAGTCATCTTGTGGCCTAGGTCTTATACAAATTCTTTGTATGGACACCCCCGCTCCACGTCTCCACACGAATGGTCAGGATCTACCATCTGTAGTAGGTTACAACACTTGCAAACCTTTACAAAGTGGGTCATATCCGTAGTGTCACTAAGATCAGGTATTCCATTTTAATCTTTATACTACAGACCAATTTAGGTTATCACTTAAGGCATGATCCACTTGTATATCACATATACATGCTTAAGTTCACATAAGATAAGTAAGGAGCTTTGTTTATTGGATATGAGTAAATGTCAAAATTAAATAATACTTATTTTATTCATTAAACAATGTGTATCTTTACAAAACAATGAGACTCCGGGAGAATTAGGACACCAATCCTAATAGCTTCAACCTAAATCGGCGGTCCAACTATACCGATCCGATCGGTTCGAGTCAAGAAGGTCTGGTTTGACCTTATTCAACCCAGTTCAGCCACTTTTGAAGGTTTGGAGGTCCGATTCGAGCAGTTCGGGTCCAGTTTGGGGCGATTTGAACAGTTTAGAAGCGTTTTAGAGCCAATTCTTGCTAAATTTTGTAATAGTTAGGCCTTGTTTTCTTGAAAAAGCCAAAACTAAAATCATATCAGTATGTGTTTAATTATTTATGTATGTGATATATGTTATAATTAAATAAATCTTGTATGTGCATAAAGTATGTCATGTAGATTTAAAATCCCACCATAGGAAGCATGTTACATGCATTGAAAGTATGTTATAAAGTGTTATAATATATAATATGCATGTTTAGGGTTTCTTTCATTTAATATAAGTGTTATAGTAAATATTGAATGCCTTTGATTTATGTTTTGGATATTTAGCATTTTTAAAATTTTGTAAGTTGTTATAAAATTGGTTTAGAAATTTAAAATCCATAACAAAGAAACTTTTCCAGTTGATACTTCTATACCTACTTCCTTTTATGAAGCTAAGTGAAAACTTCATGACAGGCAACAATTATTTCCTCATAAAAAAATCACCATTCGATCACGTAGGCAGGTCAAAATCGTTACTGCAAATTCAATCTTAGCTGTAAGAAAAACGAGGTTGAGAAGTGGGATGTGTTGACCTATTTAAAGAAATGTACTTTAAAAGTGGCAAGTTTGTAAATCAGGCAGCTGAAGATGCACATGTAATCAATTTGGTTTATTCTCATGTTGTTTTTAATTTGTAAGTTTAATCACTCGTATTTATGCAACTTAACTATATGTGTGCAGATTAAAATGGTAGAATTACAATCAACTCCCTTCTAGAAGGTTCCCAACCCCTAACTGGGAAAAAAATTTGTGAGACGGTTTTGGGTAGATGACTTGGGCACACAAAAGACCTAGGTTAGGGCCTTAAATGTAACGACCCGACTCCCTAGGATATATACTAAGTCGTTACTACATGCATGCATATATTTCAAATCGACACATTTTCATGATTTGATAAAAACCAACTAAATACTATGGAATAAATAACTTTATTAAAAGTAAATCACTAAAATTTATTCAATAGGGTACCCTTAAAACCATAAAGAAAAACTAGAAAATACTCATGAAAAGTTCAAAAGCATAAATACCAAAATCTCTAATTCAAACATCAAGACAAGAAATTTAAAACATGAAATTCTAAAAACTTGAGCGGAAGCATATGACTGGTCCAAGTGGCTCGATCATGGATTTGTCATTCGCTGGCATGCTCGCACCCTTACTTAATAGATAAATATGAGAAAGAATGAGTATAAAATACTCAGTAAGTAATCCCACAACCTGGGTCAGACTAAGCATCCATGTTCTCCAGATGCCACTCTCTAGTGGAACATGCGTAACCCTCTAGTTCCATGGGATGACTAATTATGGAATAGTTGAACCCACTCTACCGTAGATTAGATGTACCCACAAACCTCTAGTGAATCCGAAAGGAAACACAAACCTCTGGTGAAGTCTCGAAGGAGATCACCACCTCTAGTGAATCTTGAAGGAAACACAAACCTCCAGTAAATCCTGAAAGAATCACAAACTTATGGTGAAATCAAGAAGGAGATCACCACCTCTGGTGAATCCTGAAGGAAACACAAACATCTGGTGAATCCCGAAGGAATCAAAAACCTCTATTGAAATCTCGGAGGAGATCACCACCTTTGGTGGGTATCTAATTACGAGTAAGGGTAACTATCACCATCATAAACATAACATGCATCATAAAACATAGTCCAACATACATGTAAATACGTATCATCATACTCATTGTTCATCTTAGCCAATCATATATACAAAGAATAATTTGGTTCATGCTAGCATACATATCATGTTTCAAAACATAGTCAATATCAACTTATTTATCCTCAAACATCTCGATGCTAACAAATCTCGGAATCTTCAAAATTAATCTTAAATTTTACCGCATGGCACATAGCTAGTTCCAGTAGTAAGATTACTTACCTCAAATTTGGTCATGAAGAACTAGTCCATGAAATTAATCTTCTTAAAAACTTTGGTAGACTTGAATCAACCCCACAACATAAATTTTCAAATTTAATTTAGCAACCATGTCCTAAAATCATGAATCCAAAATTTTAAACTTATCCCTTGGGGTCTAAATCTAATTAATCAAATTAATCCAAATGTCCCTAATTTAACTTACCAAAGTTATGGCTTGGTTCAAAGTCAGTACCAAAGTTTAATTTATTTGTCCAATCTGAACATAAATCATAACCAAAGTTTAATAACTAAATTTTCACCAATTACCCTTGATCCAAAATGGCCCAAGGTACCAAAACTTATCAAAACCAAACCTTTGTAACACTGCATAACATGCTTTCAATCTTCAAACTCCACTAAAGCTCGAATCTATGGCCTAAACATAATGGGTTTTATCAAAATTAACGCAAAATCAAATTGGTAATCAAGATTTTGCAAAGAACCCCACAAAATTACCAAGAGTCTCATCCCAAAACAAGACAACGACAACTCACCAGTGGCTAGATGGCGGGCATGAGAAAGGAAGTCTGATTGGAGCTACAATGCTGGATATCTAGCTAGGGCTAGAGGACAACACTGATCGGAGGCTTCAACGAAGGAGTCTGTTCTCTGACCAGGTTGATAGCGGCTAAGGCTTGATGTGGCATAGCTTAAGGAGAAAACGAAAACATGGGGGTCTCGGTACGCAAAGGGAAGAGAGAAAAAGGGATTTAATTCTTTTTTTTTTCTACTCAAACTAAAAATATATATATCTTTTAATTCCAAATCCAACACACACACACACACACACACACACTTCCAAACCCTTTTGGAATTAGAAACCCAAATCATTTTGGGAAAGCAATTTAAACCAATTATCTCAACTAATCGATTCAATTTGATTCCAAATATCTTCTCCAAATTTTAGTTTCAATTTCTTCGAACTAAAATAAAATTGAGATAATGTGACATAAATCCTAAATTTTCCTTTAATCAAATCTAAATTTCAAAATTTCTTTCTAAACAAATAATAATCTTTTTAAAGTAATTCAATTTAACTTTCAAAACTCAAAATATTCTCAAATCTTTACAAAACACTGAACTTAAATTACCCACAAACTTGGGACGTTACATTCTTCCCTCCTCAAAGAACTTTCATCCTTGAAAGTTCATTCCCAAAAAAAAAAAAAAAAAATCGGGTACTAGGCTCTCAACTCATCCTCTCGCTCCCATGTAGCCTTTTTGAACTGGTGAGTCTGCCATAGAACTTTTATAAGTGCTATCTCCCTGTTGCGTAAGGTCTTCAATTCCCAGGAAAGAATTCTTATAGGCTTCTCCTCATAACTCATATTTTCATTCAACTGCAATGGTTCTAAGTCCACACATGGGACGGATTTTCCATATACTTTCTCAATATCGAAACATGGAAAACAATGTGAACTTAAGAGAGGGACGGTGGCAACCCCAACCAATAAGCTACAGGGTCAATTTGCTCCAAAACCTTGAAAGGCCCAATAAATCGTGCATTTAGCTTCCCTTTTCTTCGAAACCTCATAATGCCTTTTATTTGTGCCACTTTTAAAAACATTTTATCATCAGTTTCAAACTCTAGGTATTTATGCCTAACGTGCTATCTCATGTTAACTCCTTCTGAGTGAAGAAGTATTTTAAACTCTTATGGTCGATGAAAATTTGTATCTTCTATCCATATAAGTAATGCCTCCAGATCATTTTGGCAAAAACCACTACTGCCAATTCCAAATCAAGTGTGAGGTAGTTCTATTCATGGTTCTTCAACTGACGAGAGGCATAAGCAACTATCTTACCCTGCTGCATTAGCACGCACTCCAACCCTTTCTTGGAGCCATCACTGTAAATAACAAATCCACATGATCTCTCTGGCATTGTAAGAACTAGAGTTGAAACCATCTTCTGTTTGAGATCTTAGAAACTGTCCTCATAAGCCTTACTCCAAACAAAGAAGCTCCTTTTCTAATTAACTGAGTCAAGGGAGTGGCTATGTGGGAAAAATCCTTCAAAAATCGCTGATAGTAGCCTGCTAACCCTAGAAAACTACGCACCTCACTGATTGTGGTTGAACGAGGCCAACTTGTAACTCCTCAATCTTTGCGGGATCAATGGAGACTCCTTCTTTCGACACCACACATCCTAGAAAGGACAACTACCTCAACCAAAACTCACATTTAGAAAACTTAGCATATAACTTATTTGCCATCAAAGTCTCCAAAACTTTTCGTAAATGCTCCTCATGTTCTACCTCTGTCTTGGAGTAAACCAAGATATCATCTATGAAAACTATCACAAAAGTGTCAGAATTCCTTGAACACCCTATTCATTAGGTCCATAAATATTGTTGGAGCATTCGTCAAACCGAAGGACATTATGATGAACTCATAATGCCCATACCTCGAACAAAAAGTTTTCTTAGGTATATCGCTATCCATTATCCTCAACTAATGATAACCTGACTAAAGGTCAATCTGTGAGAATACTGTAGCTTCTTGTAATTGGTCGAATAAGTCATCAATCCTGGGAAGTGGATACTTATTCTTGATAATCACTTTATTAACTCCCTATAGTTGATGTAGAGACACAGCGACCAATCTTTCTTTTTCACAAAAAGTACTGGTGCACCCTATGGTGACACACTAAGGCATATGAAACCCTTATCCAGCAACACTTGCAACTGAATCATTCTTATGCTCTTTCAATTCTGCTGGAGCCATTCTGTATAGAGCTTTCAAGATAGGAGTTGTGTCTGGCTCCAACTCAATAGCAAAATATATCTCCTGATGTGGCGACAAACCTGGGAGATCCTCTGGTTCAGCCTCTCTAGTGTCAACCACACTGGTCAAGATACTCCAGGCACCTTGGTTAAACAACCTATTGGCTTCCATAGCTGAAATCACTTTGGGCAGAACTACGATCCCAGCTTCTTTAATCATAAAATTGGCCTCCGTAGGAGGGTTAAAATAAAACTCCTTACGAAAACATTCTATACTGGCATGACTACCAACTAGTCAATCCATGCCAGTATCACATCAAAATCACGCATGTCATGAACTATCAAGGTCACATCTAATGTATGGTTTGCTATTTCTACCTGATATACCTTTATCTTTTCATTAGCTAACATGATTTCTCCTGATATAGTGGAATCAAATAGAACATACTGTAAGGGTTTTGACTCTAGCATGGCATGTTATACAAATACTGATGATATGAATGAGTGAGATGAATTAGAGTCAAATAAAACCAATGCATAGTGTCCCAAGATTGGGAGCGTACTTTTCATAATTGTGCTCAACTTCTTAGCCTCTCGTCGAATGGTGGAATACACCCTACCCTGCTGCTGTTAATGACTCGAGCCTCCCTGATTCGAGCTCGTGGGCTAGCCTCTACTTTCATACGCATTTCTCTTTAGGGCACTTCTCTGACATATGCCTTCTCTGGTCATACCAAAAAAGAACTTCAGTACCAACTAGACAACGTTCCCAATAACGTCTACCACACGTTGAACAGATTGGCTTATCCTCTTTAATAGCTACAGATTGAAAACCTTGCTACCTCCACTAGCATGGATCTCTGTCTACGTTCTGACTCTTTTATTGAGGCTCCAAAGTCCTCTGCTCTACTTTCCTTTTCTGTCCCGCAGAGGTCCCAATCCCTAACAACTTCATGTACTCATTCCCCTCCTAGGAATCAGCATCGATCCTTATAGCTACCCGTAGTGCTACAACATAGGTTTTGAGGTCAATCACATGAACCATACCTCGTAATCCGCTCCTTAAGCCCTAAATGAACCTTTTTGTTTTTACCACCTCTGTCGTAACCATGGGACAACTTGTAAAATTCTTACGCATACTCTTCTACTGACATAACCCCTTGCTTCAAATTCAGGAATTCAGCTTGCTTGTTATACCGAGTGTTGGAGAGAAATATTTTTCATAAAAACGTTCTTTATACTAATCCCACAACGTAAACCCTCCGCTTGTGTCAAACATATTATATGTTAAACGGCACCATATTTCTACGTTATCTGTCAACATAAAAACTACACATTAGAGCTTGTGTTCCTCTGGACACGTCATGTAACAAAAGATTGTTTCAATAGAAGATAGCCACATCTTTACCTCCATAGTGTAGGATCCTTCAACGATCCATCGACAGTACGAAGGTCAAATTTCCTAAAATCCTTCAAGTGTTTAGCTTCAAGAGACAAGTCCTGCTTGTTTTGATTCTGTGGTTGGGCTAATTGCACTTGTACCAGTGGTACTGATTCCTGCTGAGTTTGATTTTGAGCTATCTACCCTATTATTGCACTGCGAATCAACTCTTCTATCATTTCCATCAAAGATGATGTAACAACTTCCTCAATTATTGCTTCCATTTTCTCCTCATCAACTTGAGCCTCTAGTGAATCCCAAAGAAATCACAAACCTCTGGTGAAATCACGAAGGAGATCACCACGTTTGGTGAATCCCAAAGGAAACAAAAACCTCTGACGAATCCCGAAGGAATCATAAACCTCTAATGAAATTCCGAAGGAGATCACCACCTCTGGTGGGTATCTAATTATGGGTAAGGTGTAACTATCACCATCATAAATATAACATGATCATAAAACATAATCCCACAAACATGACAATATGTATCACCCATAAACATGCAAACACGTATCATCATACCCATTGTTCATCTTAGCCATCATATATACATAGAATAATTTAGTTCATGCTAGCATACATATCATGTTTCAAAACATAATTAATATTAATTTATTTATGCTCAAACATCCCGATGCTAACAAATCTTGGAATCCTCAAAATTAATCTGAAATTTTATCGCCTGGCACATAGGTGGTTCCAGTAATAAGATTATTTACCTTAAATTTGGTCATGATTAACTAATCCACGAAATTAATCTTCTAAAAACCTTTGGAAGACTTGAATCAATCCTATAACATAAATTGCCAAATTTAATTTAGCAATAATGACCTAAAATCATGAATCCAAAATTTTAAACTTATCCCTTAAGCTGTAAATCCAATTAACCAAATTAATCCAAGTGTCCCCAACTTAACTTACCAATGTTGTGGCTTGGTCCGAAGTCAATACCAAAGTTCAATTTATTTATCCAATCTAAACATAAATCAAAACCATTGTTTAATAACTGAATTTTCAACAATTACCCTTATTCCAAACGGGCCCAAGGTACCAAAACTGACAAAAATCAAACCTTTGTAACACCGCACAACACGCTTTTAATCTCCAAATTCCGCTAAAGCTCGAATCTATGGCCCATGAGTTTTATCAAAATTAACCCAAAATCAAATGGGTTAAGATTTTGCAAAGAACCCCACAAAATTACCCAGAGTCTCACTCCAAAACAAGATTCTGCCTAGACAATGGTAGCTCACCAGTGGTTGGACGGTGGACATGAGGAAGGAAACGATGCGATGGCTTCGGCTTGGAGCTATGCGACTAGAGATCCGGCTAGGGCTGGAGGACGAAATTGGTCAGAGGCTTCGACGGAGGAGTCTAGTCGCTGACCAGGTTGACAACGGCTAGGGCTTAATGTGGCGCGACTGAAGGAGAAAATGGAAATAAGGGGTCCCAATACACGAAGGGAAAAGAGAAAAAGGGATTTAATTCCTTCTTTTAACCCAAACTAGATATGTATGTATGTATGTATGTATGTATCTGTCTCTTATACACATCTAGATGTGTATAAGAGACAGTATATATATTTCACTCCACGTCCTTTTCCTCTTCAAATTACAAATCTTTTTGGAATTAAAAATCCAAATCTTTTTGGGAAAGTAATTTAAACCAATTATTTCAATTAATCAATTCAATTTGATTCCATATATCTTCTCCAAAATTTAATTTCAATTTCTTCGAACTAAAAAAAATTGAGATAATATGACATAAATCCCGATTTTTCCTTTAATCAAATCTAAATTTCAAAATTTCTTCTGAACAAATAATAAAATTAAATGATCCTTTGACAGTAATTCAATTTAACTTTCAAATTCAAACCATTATCAAATCTTACAAAATACTGAACATAAATTACCCACAAACTTGGGACGTTACACTAAACCTAAGTCAATGAGGGGTAGCAACTCATCGAGTTCGATATCTACTCAAGAAATGCATGATGGGAAGGTGGGGGAACTAAAATTCAATGTTGAATATTCTTAGTTGAGGATTAAGGAATTTGAAGACGCACAAAGGACAAATGAAAGAGGATCATGCAAAACAAATAAATGAAAAAATGATCAAAGAAATTATATGATCACAGAGAGAAAGACCATCAAATTAGGTATGATTACTTCAAAGTCCTAATTGCCTAGTATGTTGCTATCCTATAGTAATGGTAGCAAAGTAGTTGTTTGAGTGCAAAATAGGTGTCGTTAATTCTATCTTACCCAAAACAAATGAAATTTATAATACTCTAACTACAACTACAAATAACATGTAGTAATAGTAGAGTAAGAGGTCGATCCCAAGAGACCGCGATTAATTGGCCTAAAATAGACTACTTGAATTCCAAATGCAAAAAATTAAATGGGGGACGTTTGTTTTAAGAACTAGAATCTAACTAAGTAAAAAGACACGAATTGATATAGGAAATTTAGGGATGAGAGAAATAAGATAGATTATGAGATAAGATTCAATTGAAATGAAATCTTGGGGATTTTATGTAAACTAGGCAATTCTATCATTGACTTAACAAAGAATCATGCAATTAGATTATTCAATAGTTCATTAAGAATAAATTCCTAATGCCTTAATTAGCTAATTTCACAATTAACCCTAATTATGGTCTTAATTATTTCCTAAAGACATTTCACAATTAATCCTTAAATTGTATTAAACTTGTAGGTTTTCTCAACTATTCCAATCTTGAAATCAAAAGACTGAAAATCCAAGATTGATTGTATGAATGTTCTAAATTAATAGATTCTTTAAAGAAAAGAGGAAAAGAAGTTCACATTTTCTATCAAGACTACTAATTGTTGCAGCCATAATTACAATTTTGTTATAGAACCATGTAATTTTTGCATATAAAAATTGATTAATCTTGAGTCGTCAATTCAATCTTAATCAATTATTCTAAATCTTAGTAAGAACATTCAAAAGAAAGTAATTACATGAATGAAAATTCAGGGAAGAGTCTCAAGAAAATGTCAATTTACATAATTCCCTAGGAAAAAGGATTACCTATTCATGGATGATGAAATTCTTTAACAATCCATTGATAGTTGCATATCTGATACGAAGTCTGAATACAATTTAACTGAATCTCACAAAAAAAAAATTACAAGAATCACTCTGTAAATTCGAAATCTCTCCCTAAAAAAATAAGTTTTTCTCTAGTTTGAAGTTTCTCTCTAAAAATGATAGATTCTATCTTCAAAGTGATCTCTGATATGTTTTACTGAAGAACTGAACCAAAATTTATACCAACAGTAAAGTGTCGTGAGACACGAGGATGAATCGCATCAAAATTTGAAAAAAAGAATGAACGCATCGAGCTTTTGCAGTTTAAAAAGTGAGTTTTTGTCTTATACTCGATCCTCGATGCACGGTGATGCTTTACTTGATGCTCGATGCTGGATGACCTTTACATGATAGCTTTTACTCAATGGAAAATGAGTAAGAAGAAACTCGATGATACTGATGATACTCGATGACTCGATCATTGATTACTTGATAATATTCACTAGCATTTACTCGATGCATTACTCGATGGTATGAAATATAGAATATTGGGTGCTCGATAGCCTTTTACTCAATTATAAATGATAGTATTCTGCTAAATACTCGGTGTTCGATAGCTTAACAGCCTTACTCGATGGCATTCTGGGTATTTACTCGATTCTTTTCAATTTTTTTGATTTTTTGGTCATTTTTTTATCTTTTTGGCACAGTTTTCTTGTAATGATTCATAAACGCCTCGAGGACCATTTTACCTACAAAATTAGCATTTAAAGCAAATAATCAACACAATTTTAGGAAAATTAACATAAAAAAATATACATTCTTTAAAAACCTATCAAAACACCCCCAACTTAAGTCTTGGTCGTCCTGAACAAGTCTAAACTAGAAATATGCATACTTCAAGCAAAAATGGATTGTTTATTGTTTATTCAAAGTTTCATTCTTTTATTCAAAATTGACAAATTCAAGTTGGCACATTGTCATCTTCACATCCTAATGGTCTATACATTCAAGTGTTTTTACACAATGGATTTATTCTCATCTCTTTTCTCAATAATCGAGGAAGTAAGGATATAAACAAGCATTTAAAAATTCAAAGTTTTGCTCACAAAAAGTTGAAGTTTATTTTGAAAAGAAAAGGTCTTCTTCTTACAAAATTATAAAAGAAAAGACTACCTAGTTTTAGTTTACTTAAAGACCTAAACTAATAGAAAGGAGACATCCAACTTTCAATTCCTCTTCGCCCTACACTGGCCTAGTTATCGGTCTATGATATACCAAACTTGCATTGGATAGAGACAATTCTAATACAAGGGTGCCTTTTTTTTTCTTCCCCTAAACTCACACACAGAAAACAAAAATGGATTTCTTTTACTTAAAGGGATAACTTTCACACTTGCACCACTAACCTATCACTCTTTTCTCGCGGGCCCAAACAAAAACACGATGAAGGTAGCTCTTTTCACCTCTATCCATGCACACACACAAGCGTTAGTGAAGGTTATGTTAATTTAGCAAATTTGCTTTTATTTTTGTGCTTGTAATTTTTTTTTTTATACACTAGCCCCTTTTTATTCCTCTATGTCGAGACTTGCCTCTAAAACAAGATAGTTATTCTTAGACCAAGATTTGTTCTATTGGTGTAATAAAGAAAATTAAGTAGATATGACATTTCTAAGAGTTTAAAGGTTCTAAATAAATCTAAAGACCAAATATTCAATTTTTTTATGAAGTTAAAAGGAAAAGAAAGTTTTTTTTTAAAAAAGAATGAGTTTCAAATTTTTGTTTGAAAAACTTTGAAGGTCTAAAATTTTGTTTGTATCCTTACTTGAAAGAGTGTGTCATCAAAATTTCATCAATAAGAATCAAGAGATTGAGTAAAAATAAATTATGCATAGAATCAAAGTGAATGAGATTCTTGAATGTGCAAACATCAATTTATTCCATTATGAATTTATTACATTCAAGGAAAAAATAGTCTTTTGAAGAATAAAGAATTCAATAGACATGTTTTTCAAAGAATCAAAATTATATCATCGAGATGAATCAGAGCCTCAAATTTATTCAGATATATTAGAGCAGAATCGTTAAATCTCTATGATCAATTTAAGTAATCAACAATCTATTAACCTGAGCTTCGATGCTCAAGGGTTCTAGACAGGCAAAAAAAAAAAAAAAAAAAAAAAAATTGTAAGGCTATTTTTAAAGCTAATCAAAGAATACTCAAAAGAATAACAAAAACATGAGAATACAAAAAACATGCAATGTTTACCCCACCCCCAACTTAAAGATGGAACATTGTCCTCAATGTTTAGAATAAGTAAATGAATTCAAAAAACAAAAGAGAATGGGTGTAGAGAGAAACTTCCCTAGTTTAGTTGTTGATGATTTATTTACTTGAGAGAGAATTTCCTTTTTTTTTGTTTATATATATATATATATTCGAGAGCTCCTTTTTCTTTTATTGAGTAAATAACCTACAAAGAAAAAGAAAAGAATCAATTATTCTATTTATTTGAAATGCTAAAAATAAGAAAGAAAGAAAAAAATGAAAAATGAGAAAAGAAAGAAAAAGAAGGAAAGTTTATCATGTTGCAAATTTTTAGCGTCGTTTGCTCAACGTTGGTGAAGAGGGGTGTCAAGTGTATGAGAGATTAGCTAAACGCAAGCCCAAATAGATTTGGTTTACATGCCTTTCATTGTAGATTTTGAGTCTATGCCCGTTCACCTTGAAGATTTTTCTGTTTTTTCAGGGAACATCAAAATTTTTTGTCTTTCTTGGTTTTTACTTCTTGGTGTCTTTTAAACAACTTCCCAAGTTTTTGCTCTTCTTTGGAGAAGGGAAAGCTTTGGGCTCAATCCCTTTTACTTGCATTTTGAAAATGGAGAAAAGATTAGAAGCTTTGTTTTTTGTTTTTGTTATCACAAACAAATTTTGAACTTGAATTATTAGTTGAAGGTTTTTCATTTAAACAAATTTTGTTTTGAAAATTTGAATATTCTTTTGAAATATTTACATTTTGGAAAAAAATTTTGTTGAAAGAATTATTATTATCATCTTTTGAATAAGATTTGTTCTTTTCAGAAAAATGAAGTGAAGAATTAGAAACATGTGTTTTACTTGGACTATCATGGTCACAAAAGTGAAGAGATGTATGAGAAGAATCATGAGAAATCAAATTAAAATCATAATGAATGGAAGGGGCTATCAAACGATTAGAAGTTTTGTGTAACATTGAATCATTAATGTAATCAATTTCATCATATGTGTCCATGGAGCAAAGAGAATAATATTTCTTTGGAAATCTCATGCCGTCATAAATGTTGAAAGATTTTACTTCTCCATCAAATTCTATTGACAAAGACCATTTATCTATATCAATTATAATTTTGCAATTTTCATGAAGGGTCGACCAAGTAGAATGTTAGAGGAAGAAGTAGAGTATGGTTCATCCATTTTTAAAATGTAAAAATCAACAGGAAATATTAATTCCCCAACTTTTAACAAAACATCTTCTGCTATGCCTAGAGATTGAATATATGACATATCCGCTTGTTATATGCAAGCATTCATTTTTAGTAGGTCATTGAATTTGAGATCTTCAAAATTTATTGATGCACCTAGGTCTAGCATGGCATGAGTGATAATTATGTCTCCTATTTTGCATGGAAAGGTAAACATTCCCGGATCTCTACATTTTTTGGACATTTTTTTTTAGCAAAGCAGAGACATTCTTACTAATAGTTACTCTCTCCTCTTCCTTCCCTTTTCTTTTCATAGTACACCAGTCCTTTAAAAATTTAGCATACCTAGGTATTTGTTGAAGAGCATTAAGTAAAAGGGATATTAATTTGTACCTTTTTTAACACATTAATTAGCTTATGGTCGGTATCTTCTACTTTAGGTCTTACTAATCTACTAGGGAATGGTGCCTTGGGTACATACGACTCTACTTTAGGAGGAGAATAATCATATACCTGGAGAAAAATAGGAGTCTCTTTTGGCTCACTTACCTTACTCTCTTGTTCTTTCATTACCTTTTCTTTCTTCTTAGGAGGAGATTGAATCGGATTTGCGTCTTGAGAGGAAAAGGGGATTTCCTTACCGCTTCTTAGAGTGATTGTACTTACATTTGCATGCTCTGGTTGAGCAGAGATCTTTCCGAATGGTTTACTCTCAAGCTTGCTTAACACAGTTGCAACTTGTGTGATTTGTGTGCCCAAGTTTGAGAAGCATTGTCTAGTCTCTTGTTGAAAATATTTTTTGTCTTGTTGAAGTTGTTTGGTTTCTTGATGAAGTTGAATGTTGTCATTTTGCAAATTTTGTAGTTCCTATTGAAATTATAACGAGTAGTTAGCAAGGGATTTCACTACGTTCTCTAGAGACGTACCTAAGGAGCATGAAGAAGATGGTGGGTTCCAGTTCTCAAATTTTTCTTGAGATCCCCACTTAAAACTGGGACGATCTCTCCATCCTTGGTTATAAGTTGACCTATGGGAGTCGTATTTTCTCTAAAATACACCAATGGCATTGACATGGGCTTGTGGGCAAGCCTCGAATGTGTGTCTGACTAATCCACATGCCCTGCACGGCTTGACTTGACGAAGACCTCCTTGCGCTACCTGAGTGAAAAGAGAAACTAGATTAGATACTTATGATCTAAGCTCACTTACTTCACTAGATTGAACAATAGAGTTATCAAGAGTCATTGTCCGGAATTTCTGGGAGTTCTCCACCATGGTTGATATGATTTGGCTCGCTTCGGTCAGTGTTTTTCCTGCTAGAGCTCCACCGGCGACCACATCTATATCGATTCTCTCATACGGGAGTAAACCTGAATACAAATATTGAATTAGATATTGCTCAGAATTTTGATGGTGTAGAAAAGATGCACATAACTATTTGTATCTTTCCCAATATTCATACAAAGACTCTCCTAAACTTTGTTTAATTCTGTGAATTTATTCTCTTATGTTATGAGCTTTAGATGTCGGAAAGAATTTTTCTAAAATTTTATTTTTTAATCCACTCCACATAGTAATAGAACCCACCGGTAGGTAGTATAGCCAATCCTTAGCCACATCCTTCAAAGAGAAGGGGAAGGCTCTAAGGTTGAGCTGCTCTTGTGTCACTCCATGCGGACGCATTCCATCACAAACAAGGTGGAACTCCTTCATGTGCTTGTGAGGGTCTTTTCTGGTTTGCCCTCGAAAGGAGGAAGTAAATGTACTAGCCCTGGTTTAAGTTCAAATGGGATAGTTGTCTTCGGGTACACGATGCAAAGAGGTTGTTGATTATAATCTGGTTCCATTAATTCACGCAGAGTTTGCTCTCTTGCTTTGCCCATGATGTTTGGTTGTGGTTGTTCTTCTTCTTGATCCAACTCTTCAAATTCTTTTTGCTCTCTTCTTGCTCTTTCCTTTCGTAATCTCTCATCCTCATGGTTGATATCTAAAATCAAATCACAAAGTAAATTCCAAGAGGAGTGGGTCATACACAGAAAGGAAAGCTCAAAACCTACTACTTTTTTGGTTTTATTATTTCTTCCTTTTTTTTTTAAAAAAAAAAAGGAATTTAAAAATTCTAAAAGGCCAATTGCTCGGTTCTCCGACAACGACGCCAATTTGTTTGAGTATGAAATAGGTGTTGTTAATTCTATCTAATAGGTGTCGTTAATTCTATCTTACCCAAAACAAATGAAATTTATAATACTCTAACTACAACTAGAACTAACATGTAGTAATAGTGGAATAAGAGGTCGATCCCAAGAGAATCGCTATTAATTGGCCTAAAATAGACTATTTGAATTCCAAAATGCAAAAGATTAAATGTGGGAGTTGTTTGTTTTAAGAACTAGAAACTAATAAGTAAAAATACAAAATTTGATATAGGAAATTTATTGATGAGAGAAATAAGCAAGATTGTGAGATAAAATTCAATTGAAATGAAATTTTGGGGATTTTATGTAAACTAGCCAATTCTATCATTGACTTAACAAAGAATCATGCAATTAAATTATTCAATAGTTCATTAAGAATAAATTCTCAATGCCCTAATTAGCTAATTTCATAATTAACCCTAATCTAAGTCTTAATTGCTTCCAAAAGACATTTCACAATTAATCGCTAAATTGCATTAAACTCATGGGTTTTCTTAACTATTCCAATCTTGAAATCAAAAGACTGAAAATCCAAGATTGATTGCATGAATATTCTGAATTAATAGATTCTTTAAAGAAAATAGGAAAAGAAACCTACATTTTCTATCAAGACTACTAATTGTGGCAACCATAATTACAATTTTGTTATAGAACCATGTAACTTTTGCATACAAAAATTGATTAATCTTGAGTCATCAATTCAATCTTAATCAATTTTATTCTAAATCTCAGTAAGAAAATTCAAAATAAAGTAATTACATGAATGAAAATTAAAGGAAAAGTCTCAAGAAAATGTCAATTTACATAATTCCCTAAGAAAAATGATTACCTACTCATGGAATCTTCAATCAATCCATTGATAGTCGCATATTTGATACGAAGTCTGAATACAATTTGACTGAATCTCATAAAAGAATTACAAGAATCGCTCCGTAAATTCAAAATCTCTCACTAAAAAAATGAGTTTTTCTCCGATTTGAAGTTTTTCTCTAAAAATTATATACTCTATCTTCAAAATGATCTCTGATATGTTTTGCTGAAGAACTGAACCAAAATTTATACCAGCAGCAAAGTGTCGTGAGGTGCAGGGATGAATTGCGTTAAAATATGGAAAAAAAATGGACATATAGAGTTTTTGCAGTTTAAAAAGCGAGTTTCCTGTCTTATACTCGATCCTCGATGCATCATGATGTTTTACTTGATGCTCGATGTTGAAGGCTCGATAGTTGATTACTCGATGATATTCACTGACATTTGCTCGATGCATTACTTGATGGTATGAAATATAGAATACTCAGTGCTTAATAGCCTTTTACTCGATTATACACGATAGTATTCTGCTTAATAGTCGGTGCTTTATAGCTCAACAGCCTTACAAAGGCATTCTAGGTATTTACTCGATTCTCTTCAATTTGTTGATTTTCTTGGTCATTTTTTATCTTTTTAGCACAAATTTCTTGTAATGACTCCTAAATGCCTCGGGGACGTTTTACCTACAAAATTAGCATTTAAAAGCAAGAAATCA
Organism: Benincasa hispida; assembly: GCF_009727055.1. Lineage (NCBI taxonomy): Eukaryota > Viridiplantae > Streptophyta > Magnoliopsida > Cucurbitales > Cucurbitaceae > Benincasa > Benincasa hispida. Next base: position 56,513,038 of record NC_052357.1, read on the forward strand.
ATACAATTTTGGGGAAATTAACATAGAAAATATACATTCTTTAAAAATCTATCAGTAGTTATGTCTTACTATTAGTTTTATGATAATGAATTGTTGGCTATCCTAGATTATGGTAGCCAAGCTTGCATGTTGTATGGGGTAGGTTGAGATTAGTTTGAATGTTTTGGTAGCCATGCTTAGTTTTACTTGTTTTTTGAGACCTAAATAGAGTTTTTGTGTGTTTGATTGAAGTTTATGAATTTTATGAAGTTTGAATGTTGTGGGTGGTATATTGAGCTTAGTTAAAATAATTTTGGAGCTCTAAATGCAGTTTTTTTGTGTTTGATTGAAGTTTATAAAGTTTGAATATTGTGAGGGGTTGGTTGAGCTTTGTTAAACTTGTTTTGGAACTCTAAATGGAGTTTTTGTGTGTTTTGGTTGAAGTTTATGAAGTTGGAATGTTGTAAGGGGTAGGTTGAGCTTAGTTAAACTTGTTTTGGAGCTCTAAATGGGGTTTTTGTATGTTTGGTTCAAGTTTATGAAATTTGAATGTTATATTAATGTGCTTTAATTAATGTGATTGTAGGTAAACAGCTGTTTTGGAGATGGTATTGGAGTTGTTGGAGATGTCATCACATTTTCTTCTATGTATTTCTCAAGGCATATTTGTTTTGTAGACCATGTTGCAAAATTTTCTCTCTTTTTTGTAACAAAAAATACTATGTACATCGACTTTGTTTGTTTGTTTCGTTCTTTACAAGAAAATGTTTAATTTGATTAATAGTGTTCTGAATTTTAGGTTATTGAGATCAAAATTAAAAAATATATATATACAAAACAAAATAGAGTCAAAATAAAATAGGACAGTAAACTATCTCTCAACGATGGCGTCGGGAGTTCTCCTATTTCCCGATGGGTGGTTCGTCGTTGGGAGTATAATTTCAACAATTGAGTCTTTGAACCAAATCTTGACGATTGTGAATATCGCCGGGAGATAGATAAACTCCCAATGATTTTTTATATGTTGTCAGGAGTTATGTACTACTGATGGCGTATACTAATCGTCGGGAGTTTATCAAAACTCCTAACGGTTTGTTTTAGTCGTCGGGAGATGTTCTTCCGATGTGTATTTTTCGACCAATCTCTCGACGATGTTTACTTTGTCAGGAGTTGTTCTTCCAACATATTTTTTACCATTTTTTGACGAATTCAATCATCGGACTTATAGTGTAGAGTCTAGCACCCATCTTTTAAGAGTTGTTTCTTCCGTTATTTTTCTTTTCCTATTAGATTTAATTATGGATTGTATGAAGTTTGAGTTTTAAAGTGATATGAGTAGTATAACCTCATAGTTGAAAACATAATCTTTTGTTTTAGATGTTTTTATCTTACTGCAGCACTGATGTTAATGCAATCTATTCTTAATGCTTTTTAATGCCCATGCCAAGTGTTAATTGATTTGTTAGGGTTAAAAATCACTTTTGATTCCATTCAAAATTTTCATAGAATTAATAATTTAGTCATTGAACCTTGGTTTGTAGCATTTAGTCTCTGTACTTTTAATTTTGTAACAACTTAGTCCCCGAACTCTAGTATGTAACAATTTAACCTTTATAATTTCAAATGTGTAATGATTTCCTCCCTATCGTAGAAATTAGTGTGAAGATTTAATAAGATTTCTTATATAAATAAGTTGATAAACTAATTAGGGACTCAATATTCCTATTAAATACAAAGTTTACATCATGAAATAATGAAATTTGACATCAAATTTTGATTAATTTTTTTTAAGTTTGGGCCTAAATTGTTACAAATTTGAAAATATAAGGACTAAATTATTAAATACTAAAGTTCATGGACTAAATTGTTACAAAATTAAATAAACAGAAACTAAATCGTTACAAACCAAAGTTTATGGACTAAATTATTACTTTCATAAAAGTTGAAGGACCAAAATATTTTTTAACAATTTGTTAATTTAAGTTGAAGCTTGGGAATGTATAAAACTTGAATTAGGCTTTAAGTTGCATGACTAATAGAGTAGCTAACATGGGGTGAGATTATTTTATCGGAGGTTGTTGATTACTTCTAAAGAGAGACCTCATTGTTTTGTGACAGAATGAGGTCTCTCTTTAATAATTGCATAATAAAAATAAAACTGCACAAATTAATTATTTAAAATCAATTAAGGTAAGTTTTTTTTATTATTTATATGTTTTATAATTGTACAAAATTTTGAAAGTGATTACACAATTTAAACAAAAATAACATTTACTTGGGTGATCTATTAATATTCCCATGTAACACAAAACACATTATTACTTATTCCCTTTAATTCATACACATACTATTCCTAGACATTATTTTTCCATGTACAACCAAACATAGTCATCATTGATTGCCACGTATAATTTCCAGACATCCTTAATTCCTGGGTATTGAGAAAACCTCAATCCAAACGGTCCCGAGTTTAATTAAGTTTGGGAGAGGGTGAATTTTAGTTATTCTCAAGTGTGTATATTGCTGCTATGTTCTTAAAATTTCTAACCAATTGAAGTTGCAATCTAAAGGATGACAGATTCATTTTTAACTTTTTCTTATGAATATGGTTTCCAATAATTAGGAGGAGGAGAAACTTAAAAACATTTATTAAAGTTTAATTATCTAGATAAAATAAAGTAAAAGTAGTTGGGGTACTTTGTTAAATTAATTGGTCAATCCTAAAGATGATACTCGAACTCAATCACTATAATTAAGACTTTGCATGGTATAAAAGACACTCAACAGAAAATAAAGAACATGAATTTAATAAAAGGTTTAGAGGAAATGAGTTCGATCTATGATGATCATCTACTTAGAATTTAATATCTTATAATTTTTCTTTTTTTTTACACTCAAATATTATAGGGTGAAGTAAATTATCCAAACACGAGCTAGTTCGAACACTTACATGTATTTTTTTTTAAAAAAAAAAAACAGTATCCTATCCTTAAATTTATCATTTGAATAAAAGAAAAGAAGAGAAGAAAAATTAAGTAGAAAATTCAGCTATAGCTAGGCCAATACATCCAAGCTGATCTAGAAGATTTTTCCCCTATAGTTTTAAATGATTGAATTTAAGTGAATGGGACCCAATATTTTGTTAGCTTATTCTTTAATTAAAGATGCAATCCTAATTGGGTTTGCTATCGTGCTGATTAGTAAAGATGAACTTGATCTATCTTTAATACGAGAGAGGTTCTAAGAGATTGGCTTTAAGAGCTTGTTTGACTATTTATTTACTTTTCTTCTTTAAGAACTCGTTTGTTGTAAAAGTTCCTTTTCTAATCCATTAATATTCTTTAAAAATTTTAATGGTCGTCTTTCCAAGTATATGAATAACATGAAATGATCAATTTCACTGTGAATACGTTAGGTTAATTTCGAGATTTAGTCTGCGATTGCTCACTTTTTGGGCCTAAATTGTCAATTTACTTAGGGGTTATTGGAAGCATTGAGTTGAGATATGATGTCTGAAGTTCATATATCTGTGTTTGAAGTGTAGAATTGAACTCATATGTTTAGGGTATCTATTGCAATTTTTTTAACTTTAAATAATTTGCTTTTAGGATTACTATTTTTGTTTTGTAAACTTTTTTATTTAAGAATTCTACCCATATTTGTTTGAATAAAATATTTCATTTAATTTATAAGGTTTTTCTTTCTTTCTTTCTTTCTTTCTTTCTTGGATAATAAATAACAATTAATCACGTATATTTCTTGTAGAAATATGGTTAAATAAATTAAGAAACCAAAGAGAAATCAAAACTTTTGATTCCTAATTTTTGTACATGAATTTCATCATCTTCTTCTTTTTCTTCTTCTTGTTGTTGTTGTGTATTTTTACTCTGTCGTGATTTTTTTTAGTTGCATCTCCCTCATCATCTTAGCACCCAATAATATGCTGCCACATTTCTTCGACAATTTTACTTTCAATTCCTCCAAATGGAGGATCATCATAGATCAAATCTCTATTTTTCACTAATTCTTGTTAGAAAATGTTCTAGGAAAAATTCTCCATTTTATGATTTTTTTTTTTTTTGTTATATGTTACATACTTTTCAACTACATACATACTTTTCCAAATATTCTTAACACTCACATATGTAAATTCAATTAAATAAAAATATATTTTACAAATTTCTACGTGTAAATATTGAACTTATTGTAGATAAAATATTATTATTTATATAATCAATAACTCTACAACATACTTTAAAAGTCATCGATGTTATATTAGTCAGAAGCATTTGGAAGTTGATTATCGAAGATGATTTTTGCTTGAGTTTATAATTGGAGGTGGCTATCGGAGCCTGAAGTTGGTCGCATGAAGGTCATAATGGAGTTGGTCGTTAGAGTTTGTCGTCGAAGGTGGTTTTCGAAGCTTGAAGTTGGTCGCGTGAAAGTGGACATCGAAGTTGATCATCGAAGATGATTTTCACCGGAGTTTATAATTAGAGGTTATTGTTAGAGCCCAAAGTCGATCACATGAAGGCGGTATAGGATTCGGCTGCCAAAATTTGTCGTGGGAGTGTTATCGAAGCCTGGAGTTGGCCGTCGAAGTTGCTCGCTCGAAGGTGGTCATTGAAGGTGATTTTTGTTGGAGTATGTAGTCGAAGGTGTTTATCAGAGCCTAGAAGGTGGTTGTTCGAAATTTATCACGAAGTTTGTTGTCAGAAGTGGTTGCCTGAGCCTAAAATTGGTCATCGGAATTGGTCGCGAGAGGTGGTCGTCGGTGTTAAATCACCAGAGTTGCCATTGAAGGTGGTTGCCTATTCGGGATTCAGAATCGATGTTGTTAATTCAACTCCAAGCCGAAACAAAAGAAAATTTATAAATACTGAAATACTCCTATTACTACTAAAACATTGCAACAATAGTAAGTCTGAGCCGATCCGCAGAGAAGCGCGATTGGTTTCGTTGAGTTAGTTTTCTAACTAGAGCGATAAATGGGGGATTTTGTGTGGACAAGAGATAAATGTGTGAAATTAAAATAAAATGGGTAAATGTAATCTAGGATAGGAGTCTATCTAATTTCTAAACAAATAGAGAGTTCCTATGCAATTTCTTTCATTAGGCGCCAATTAATTACTCTGAATCTGTTAATCCCTCAACCTATTAGAAAATCTAATAGCCCAATTAGCCAATTTTGATAAAAATCAAAACCAGCACTAATTCAATTTAAAACTTTTCCTTCTTAGCGACATATAAGTTAAAACTGAAAAGCATTAAGAAAGGGTTCAATTGTTGAGACATGCTACAAGCCGAAAAGCCATATCTTGTAGCACGATTTATTTGGAAAGATTATACTAGGGTATACATGAGTTTGACCAGAAAAATTCTAGACCGTAAACATGCGATCCTACATGCAACTAAATTAATCAATGATGCATAGGCTAGAATGATTTTGCAAATAAGAATTTCAACAAATTAATTTGTCAGAAGAATTTATTGAAACTCCATTAAGATTAAAACGAATCCAACCAAAGAATTCATAAGATTGCAGTTAAATTAATTAGAAAACCTTCAAGAAGTTAAATACAGGGCTCTCGCTCAAAGAAACTAGATAGAATTTACCTCTCAATTCATCTACAAATCTGAGATACACATCCGCTCCATTGGTTACAACCCAAAATAAAAAGAAAAACTACCCTAAAGATATCGAAAATTGAAGGGAATGGACAAAGGGTCAAGTTTTATTCGGCCCTCCATCAATTTGGCCTCTAAATTTGGCATATTTTGACCTAGGGCTGAAGAGATTATTTATAGAAATTGAGCCAGCGTCGCAACGTTGAAAACAACATTGCAACGCTCACTTGCTCAAACGCTCGGCCAGATTTCCGTCAAAGTTCGCAGCGTCCAACGCTCTAAAAGAGCATTGCAACGCTGTGTTTCTGTCTTCCAGCATCAGAGCGAGCGTCGCATGGCATTGCAACGATGGCGATGATGATCATTCGAAGTGTTGCGATGCATGAGGCAGCGTTGCAACACTGCCCTGTTACAGTGGTAGTTTTATAATTTTTATTATTTTGAAGCCTGGCCGCTCAAATCACTTCCAAATTGCTTCAAAATAATCCCGTTTGACTCTAATTTCTTTGTTCTACCTCCTCGATGCATGATACCTACAAAATAGAAAATTAAACACATAAAATCCAATAAAAAGCCGGAATTAAGATAAGAATAATAGTTATTTTTTAGAGCTATCAAACACTCCCGACTTAATTCTTGTTCGTCCCGAGCAAGGTTATAAAATTCAGTCATAGAATTTAATAAGAACATGATCATTCTATTTATTGAATCATTTCTCTAATCTCAATAGTCTATAGGGTCGCATAATAAATCAAACCAAATAATCACTCAATTGAGATTTATTATAAAAGGTTATTTTTCAATTAAAACCATGTGCAAACAAAAAACTATGAATTTTTTTTCATAAATTGTAAAGTGCCCAGAAAAACCTTATCCATCTCCCAATTCATCTTCCCATTACTCTGGCTCAGTCATCAGCTAAGGACATATTGATATTGCTAATCAAAGAGCAATACTATCAAGGAATGCTCAAAACTTACGCACACAAAAAATAAAAGCCATTTATTTTACCTAGAGGCTAGCTTTCACACTCAACTGTCGGGAACCTATCGCTCTTTTCTCGCGGACCCTAACAAGACACGGTGGATGTAACTCTTTTCACCTCTATCCATGCACACACGCACACTATATTATTTTGCAAGCACGTCGACTAATGCCTCTTTTTTTTCTTTTTTTATTTTTTTCTTTTTCTTTTCAGTAGAGATATGAAGTAGTATAATTCTCTTTTATTCAAAATTTTATTTTTCTCACACACTTGGCTTTTTTTTTTCACTATCTAGTTTTACTCTCAGGTACTAAAAGTTACTCCAAAGCCAATAGAGGGCCTTTCGAGGTGACAATGAAAATCCAAGATAGATAATCTGTTTCTAAGACTTTAAGGGATTTAAAACCGAAAAATTTTCATCTTAGGTTCATTTTGCATGGATCTCATGAAAAATAAAATTTATAAAAAAAACTCAAAATTGTGAAAATTACCCTGTTTTAGAACAGGCAACTCATTGAGTGTGTCATCAATATGTCATTGAAAGGTGACGGCAAACAGAGCAAATAAAAATAAGCATCCACCATGACAAAATCAATCACACGAAGCATGTTTTGCCCACCCCCAACTTAAAAGTTGTGCATTGTCCTCGATGTATATTTCATGCTTTAACTCATGCTAAGGACAAAAAAAAAAGGGGAAAGAGGGAACAGAAAAACTCTCCTGGATTTTTGGGCATAGGGATGATCATCTGAAAGCACTTCTCAAAAAGATGATCATCTCCTCTAGGTCATCCCTACAAAAAAAAAAAAAATAAATAAAAATAAAAAAAAAATAATCTAGAAAACAAATAAAGAAAGCAATAAATTTTACCACCTGACTCCCTCCGGGAAGGGCAAATTTTTAACGTCGATTACTCGATGTGATCTGTCCCCTATCAAGATACAAATAAATTCTTGTATTTCTCTAGTCCCTTCTTGGATGAGTCGATATAGCCTGGTAAGGCTATAAGACTGTTCGTCTTTTGAAGAGAACCAGACAGGTCGAATTTGTATTTTTCGTATTTATAAAAGGAAATAAAATAAAAGACTCTGGGATTGACTCTGCAAAAAAAAAACAGACTCTGACTCAACTGACTCAATTGACTCTTGAGAATAAGAAGAACAAAGTAAAAAAAAATACGATATACCAGACGGCGGAACATGGTGAAGTTTTTCAACCTCTAACTCCATCACCTGAAAATCGATGGGTTTAGGCTCAAATTCTCCATCGTCTTCACAAACTGGTTCTAAACATGACATGCTATCCTCAAACTCATCCTCAGTATCAACATAGATTATCGCATCGCCGCATGCCTCGGTGATGTTATAAGATGTGTGTAATAGGGGTTCACATCTTCTCTCAACTAATTAGAAGATTGAGTGACGGAGTCTCTCAAACTCTGAAGATTAGTTCCAACCTCAGTTTGAAGACTAAAGTTCTTCTAGAGGTCACGCATCTCTTGCTTAAAAATAATATGTTAATAGCAAGTTGTCCAATCACATCTTCTATTGACATACCTGAGTCGGCGGTGTGAGCATGCATCGTCATGTCGGATGTGACAGGGTATGGATCATAGTGGAACTTATCCTATCCTAGGTTTCCTAACTCCTCCCATCTGGGCCCTTGGAAATCGTCATCCATATAACTAGGATACCCTCACATGGAGTAATCTTATGGCATAAGGCTCAACTTTATACTTGGGCATGCTTGCTCAGGGTGATCAATCCTACATGCTTGCACCTGCTGCGGATTACCTGTAACCAATTGACTAACAAAGAAAGTTAGCTCAGCAAGTTGACCTCGAAGGTCATGAACCTCATCACTAAGTCGAGATGCTCCACTCGATTGTCTCCATCCTGGTTGATAGTATCTGTCCATGCTTAAAACACTGACACAAAAAAGGAAAACAAATCAAAATCAAAAGAATACACTAACTACAAATTTAACTAACAAAACATCAATGGCTTCCCCGGCAATGGTGCCATTTTGTTAGGGATTTAGAATTGACGTCGTTAATTCGACTCCAAACCAAAATAAAAGAAAATTTATAATACACCGAACTACTCCTATTACTACTAAAATGTAGCAATAATGGTAAGTTCGAGTCAATCCACAGAGAAGTGCGGTTGGTTTCATTGAGTTAGTTTTCTAACTAGAGCCATAAATGAGGGGTTTTGTGCGGACAAGAGATAAATGTGTGAAATTAAAATAAAAGGGGTAAATGTCATCTAGGATAAAAGTCTATCTAATTTTTAGAGCAAGAGAGAGTTCCTATGCAATTTCTTTCATTAGGCGTCAATTAATTACATTGAATCTGTCAATCCCTCAATCTATTAGAAAATCTAATAGCCCAATTAGCCAATTTTGATAAAAACTCAAACTAGCACTAATTCAGTTTAAAATTCAAACTTTTCATTCTTAGTGTCATACAAGTTAAAATTGAAAAGCATTAAGAAAGGGTTCAATTGTTGAGACATGCTACAAGCCGAAAAGCCATATTTTGTAGCATGATTTATTTGGAAAGATTATACTATGACATACATGAGTTTGGCCAGAAAATGTCTAGACCCTAAACATGCGATCCTAATACGTGCAACTAAATCAACCAATGATGCATAGTCTATAATGATTTTGCAAACAAGAATTTCAACAAATTAATTTGTCAGAAGAATTTATCGAAACTTCATTAAGATTAAAACGAATCCAATCAAAGAATTCACAAGACAGCAACTAAATTAATTAGAAAACCTTCAAGAAATTAAACACATGGCTCTTGCTCAAAGAAACTACATAGAATTTATCTCTCAATTCATTGAAAAATCCAAGATACACATCCATTCCATCGGTCACAACCCAAAATAAAACGAAAAACTAACCTAAAGATACCGAAAATTGAAGGGAATGGACAAAGGGTCAAGTTTTACTTCGGCCTCCATCAATTTGGCCTCCTAAATTCAGCATATTTTGACCTAGGGCCGAAGAGATTATTTATAGAAATTGAGGTAGCTTTGCAACGCTAAAAACAGTGTTGCAACGCTCACTTGCGTACGCACTCGACCAGATTTTCGTCAAAGTTCGCAGCGTCCCGACGCTCTAAAGGAGCATTGCAACGTTGCGCTTCTGTCTCCTAGTGTCAGGGTCGAGCGTCGCACGACGTTGCAACGGTGGCGATGATGATCATTCGGAGCGTTGCAACGTTGTCCTATTACAGTGGTAGTTTCGTAATTTTCACTATTTTGAAGCATAGCTGCTCAAATTACCTCCAAACTGCTTCAAATTAGTCACGTTTGATTCTGATTTCTTTGTTCTACCTCCTCGGTGCATGATACCTACAAAATAGAAAAAATAAACACATTAAATCCGATAAGAAGCTGGAATTAAGATAGGAATAATAGCTCTTTTTAAGAGCTATCATTGCCAAAGCCCAGAATTGGTCTTCGAAGTTGGTTGCGCAAAGGTGGTGGTCAGAGTTGGTCAACGGAATTGTTATCGAAGTGGGTTGTCGGAGCTCAGAGTTTGTTCTTAATGTATCACAACAATAGTTGCCAACAGTGATCAATGGTTGGAGCCATTGAAAACATTGAAAGAAAGAAGAGTTTGGGTGAGTTGGTAAAATATACCAACACAACTCCACCAATATTTAAAGTTGGTGGACCAAACATTGAGTTTGTATATTATACTAACTCAACTCAATTCATGTTAGTAAATCAAACATACCTTAAAAGGACTTATAGTAATCAACGGAAATAGTTAGCTATACCAGAAATATTTTCATATTCCTAGAGTTGATGTAGAATAATATTATTTGCATTAATTCCAATAAATCTTCTCCCTGACCACAAACGTTACAGAGTCTCTCCTCAAATAGCCACATCTACCCATTATTGATCAACATTGACAATTCCCTCTTATCTTGTATAAATTTATTTTCTAGATCAACATATTGTTTTTGTTATAAAACTCAATCGTGAATAACATGGTGAGACACATAGTTTCAATCATTTTTAATTGTACTTTTAATGATCTTTTTCTCTCAATCGAAATACTTTCCAAAATTTCAAATGGGATGAGTGAAAAATAATTTAAGAACAATCAGTAAAATTTAGTTAAACCATAGAAACTAGTTGAAACAATTGAAACTATAGAATCAAAATAAATTAAACACCAAGAAACTCAAATCAAAGGAGTGTTTTTTTTCCATAAAATCAAATTGGGGTATAATAAAATCAAAGGCATTAATGAAATAATAAAGAGGGTATAAAATGAGGGCATGAAGATAGTGATAAGACAAGGACTTGATAGCAATCTAGGAAGTTAGTGGAGCCCCAATTTGGTTAACAAGAATCAGAACCCACCATTACTTTCTTTTACATTTAGCCCCCTCCCCATCCCATCCCATCCCATCCCTCTTTCATGTGTTATATCATTTCACATTTCATTTTGGACACACTCTTGACCCTTGACCTCTATATACTCCTATCATCCCCTGCCAAACTATAGTATATATCTTTTTAAACTTTATTCTCTCAATCTCTTTGAGCTTTCCTTATCCTATTAGATTAAACAAGTCAATTCAATTCCAATAAAAATGGATCAATATTCAATCACATCGTCCTTTATCAATGTGGATTATAACTCAAATGGGAAATCATTTTATTTTGTTTTTTATTTGAATCGACTGTCAAATAAAGAGAATGATTAATCAATTGAAATTGAAAAGACATGAAAATTTGAATCGAATAAACTAGAACTAGTGAAATAATCTCTATCAATATTGTATTTGTTGGTATCATTTATGACCAAATTTTGTCTATCTATATTTTAGATATTTATTTATGTATTCAAAAGAAGAAGAATTATTCAATTGATGGTTCGTCTCTCTTTCAATTTTAGAGTATCTCTATGTAGTAATAGTAAGATAGTACAAACTATTTCAATTATCAATCAAATGATTATATGAATGACAATTTGGTTTGAATAATTTTTTAAAGAGATAATATATATGTAAAACAAAATGGTAAGTGGTAGGAAATTGTGAACCAAAGTGACTTTATGTGGATCCTAGGAATTGCTTCAATTTCAAGAAAAGTTTGGTTCAGTGTACGAGGAAACGGGTTCATTTTATTGGTGCTAAAAATATAAAAATGGTTAGAAGTAAAAATCATAATTTTGTCAATTTTCATGAGTATAATTTAATAATTTATTACTCGTCCTCTGAAAAAATATTTTATTATTCATCAAAATTGATATATAAAAACACTTGTGACATGTGTATTACATATACATCTATAATATATGATGAAATAAATTAATTATAAACATTTAAAAGAACCAAAAACCATCACTAATTACATTTACTCTTTTAAAACAATATTCAATTATATTACGTCCATATAGTAATCAAATTGACCATAGTTATTTATTTAAAACCATACGAAGTATGCATTTCAAACTCATTTTTAATCCAAAAAACAAATTATAATCAAAATTTATGAGTTAACTTATTATTCGTCATATTATAAAAAGAAAAATTCAACTATCATATGTAAAAGAGAACTTACATATACTTTATATTGTTCTATAGTAATATTTAGGGATAAGAATGTATTATAACCAATATTTTTTTTCCTTTTTCTTTTTAAAAAGTTTTTATAATGTCAATTCATTCAACTCATTTATGTAATAAAAAAGATTGGAAAAAATAAAATAGGAATACAGAATATTACAATTTTGAATGTATAGGCATAAAAAAATGAAAAGAAAGGGCCCATTCAATTTCTTTATTCCTAAATATTGGTTTGAAGTTTTGGCTCTTTAATTTTCCGTTTCCACTGCTTGAAATCTGAAGCGTAACCCTTTTTTTTTTAATTCTTTTTCGGAGAAAAAAAAATATAATGGGGGCTCCTAAGTTCTTTTTAGTCTAGTTTTTATCTGGACGTTTATATTTTTAAATTTGAAGCTAATTTCAATTGTATATTTTTATCATTGGTTTTAAAATCTTATTTCCATTTAGTACTTATATTTGATGATTTACGTTTCTTTCTTTGATTTTTTTTACTAAATACCTCATTCTAATTAATAATAACATATCTAATTGTTTTAAATGACAAAACTGTTGAAAATATTTTCAAATATAGGAAAGCGTCATTATCTATCAATAATGGATACTTTGATAGATGACTATCAGTATCTATCACTGATAGATAGTCACATTTTACTATAAACTAAGTTGACTCATTTTTCCTATATTTGCAAATAACACTATTAACGTTATATTTATTTACTGATTTCAAATATTTAAGTTAACTATACTTAAATTAGTTTTCCCTAATTATCTATTGCTATTAAATTAATTTAGAATTTCTACATCATAACTGTTTTAAATTAATTGAGGATTGTTATGAGTGATTTTTGGACTAAAGGGTAGAAGCGACATAGCAAAGAAGATTAAGCTATCGAGTCAAGAAAACAATAGTAGACATACAAGCAACCGGAGTAAGACGATGACATGGGCCTAAGGAAAAAGGGCTAGTTTGACTTTGAGCCAAAGAAAGAAAGCCCGATTGGCCTCGACTTCGGCCAAGGATGAAGTCGAGGCCGACCATTTTTTGTTTGGTGAATGGAGCGTACAACGGCCTATTTGAGCCTTTAGAAGAAGATAATTTGGGTCCTAACCTATCATCCAAGGATGAACCTGAGCCGAGCCTCTATATTTGATGAATAGGGCATGCATTTAGCATGTCCTAACCCATTTGGCTTGAGAGTTAACCTAATATGACTAAAAAACTCTTAGATGAATGTCCTAGATCAAGATTTCATTATAAATATATTATTATGACTTTAGAGAGAAACTCTTTACTTGCTACGTAGTTAAATTTTTTTACTTAAGCAACGGAGCATGTGTGGCAAGCACCGCATCGGTGTGTGAATCTTTTCTTCTTGCAAGTCACATTCTTTTCCAAATAACAAATTTATCGTTGTTATCATGTGGAGGTCAAGTGTATTTTCCCTATATGCCCAGATTTTGACATTAATACTTGACAATAAAAGCTAAATACAAGAAATGAATATTTGTAAAAACTTGAGAATAAAACTTTTCACATCATAATTATTTAAAATTAATTTCTTATAGACTATTAAAAAATAACTTGAAATACAAAGATATATAAAAGTAACATTTGAAAATTTAGGGCCAAATCAAGGCCAATCTTACAACTTATGTGTAACTTTATAACGCTCTGAAATTTGGAGAGCAAAAGAATATGTTTGTTTTCTTTTGTTTTCTTTTTTTTTTCTTTTTAATTTTATTTTTTCTTTCCAAGCGGACCCACCGCGGGTCCCACATTTATCCTTTCTTTTGTCGTCTAGCTTATCCCACATGTCATCTCTATTTTTGGAATTACACGTGTCAATTCATGAACGTCCCATATTCCAGTTGGCGTCAGACCACAGTTACTGCAATATCTAGGGCTATTTCCGTAAATTATACTTTACCTTTGACAACGTGGTAGCTTTTTATTTGATTATTTTGTTAAGCGCTCCGAAATGGGTCAGATGTACATAATAATTTCCAAATGATTCTCAATTATAAATGGAAAGAAAAAAAAAAAAAAAGGAAAAATCCATTTCTGAAGCTTTGATATTTTCGTTCTATTTTTTATTTTATTATATATATATATAGTTCTGTGTGCCGTATATTTCCACCTTCTTCTCCAATTAACAAAGCCTAAAAATTTTGGTTACATGAAATAATTGTTGGATGGAGAATTCACAGTCGGCGCCGGAGACCGATTCAGAGCGGCCGAACCTGCCGCCGGGATTCCGGTTCCACCCTACCGATGAGGAGCTGGTGATCCACTATCTGAAGAAGAAGGCTACTTCTCTACCCTTGCCGGTCGCCATCATCGCCGAAGTTGACCTCTACAAGTACGATCCTTGGGAGCTTCCAGGTCGGTTTTTTTCGCCGGAATATTCCATCGCCGGATAATGTTTTTTCGATTCATGCTCAAACTTTTTGTTTTTAATACTAAATTCAAACTCTGTTTCTTTCTTACCTTAGGAATAAAGAATTTTCATGATACCTCCATTCTTTATTAGTAATATGATATGAAATATTCGAGTGGATGGAAGGAGTACGTATTATTGGACCAATAGAAGATTAAAATTAGTGTGATTGTTAAAATCACTAAATAAAATCGATTTATTGTTTAATATTGCACTTTTCATTATAATTATTATATGATTAAACTTATTTTTGAATGATTAAAAGCATATTTATTGCGTTGGACATGAAAATGAGTTATAATTATTTTTTATTTTGTTATGAAAAAAATTCAGCTAAGGCAAGCTATGGGGAGCAAGAATGGTATTTTTTCAGTCCAAGAGATCGGAAGTATCCGAATGGAGCACGACCAAACCGTGCAGCAACATCGGGGTATTGGAAGGCAACCGGAACCGATAAGCCTGTGATAGCTTCGTCGGAAGGAAATCGGAAGGTTGGGGTGAAAAAGGCTTTGGTTTTTTATGGTGGGAAACCACCCAAAGGGATAAAAACCAATTGGATCATGCATGAATATCGCCTCGCCGATAACAAACCCGGCGGCGGAAATAATAATAAGCCACTGGGATTCAATATCGGCGGTAAGAAAAACTCACTGAGGGTACGAATTTAGAACACAAAATTTGAATCTTTGTCAATCTTTATTTTCGTTTATTCAAACTTATGATCTAAAACAATTTTTTTTTTAAAATTTTTTTTAGCTCGATGATTGGGTTTTATGTCGGATTTATAAAAAGATCAACTCGAACAAACCGGGGATGGATCGTGAGCGAGAAGGTTGCGTTGATTATATGGTTGGGTCAATACCATCATCAATACAAATGAATGGATACAACCAACCAATGACGACGACGAACTTTAGTATGTATTCTGAATTAGCCTCTTTATCGCTTCCAATGAAACGGTTGCTGCCACTGCCATCGTGGGAGGATATAGAGTATCAGCCGACCGATGATCAACCATCAAGCAAAAGATTACAGTTCATGAACGGAGGTGGTGGTGGCCGCAACAACTCAATCGCCGCTCTACTCGGCCAGCTACCGTCGCTGCAGCAACCAACAATGCAAGGTTGTATCGTGGGCGATGAGACTTACCGGCCGGCATTCCAACTGCCGGAGACAAATTGGTATTCATAACACACAACTATAAAATTGGAGTGGTGGGTACGTTAGAAAAGAAAAAAAAAATCAGAGATGACATTTTCAAAGTTGATTGCTTACCTAAAATATACAGCTGATTTAATATTTAGGAAATATTCTTAATATTTTGGGGATGTTAATGTTTAGGATAGATTGAAGAAAAATGATAAAAGAAAGAATATCACTGATAATTAAGTTTTGTAAAAAAAAAAGAAAATGATTACAGGACAGGGAATTAAGATAAATTTGTTTTATAAAGCTAATTCTCTGCCAAATTATGGTGTTAAAATTAAATTACCCCTAGATAGGTTTTGTTTTGTGTATATTGGTCATGTCAATAGTGGAAATGGCTATGTAAAGAAAAATGCAAAGATATTCTACTGATTATGTGTAAAGAACTAGGATTGACATAACCCTAATTATTTTTTTTAGGGTTTGGAGATTATATTTGCTTGTATTCATATACCTAGCTTGTTATATATATATAAAGATAAGAAATAATTAATATATATGGTTTGATTTTAATTCTTTATTATATTTAATTATATTTAGTCCATCCGAACATAGTTCATTGGATACAACATCCATGTTATCTTTTGAAAGATTGATGATTTGATTCCATACTCTTATATGATTATGATTGAATTGAGAAAAAAAGAGAAGGATAAATTCATTCTTATTTTTTCTCAGTTGAATTTGATTGGGTATTTTTAATTTATGTTGTAAAAATGGATGAGATAAGTCACTTTTAAATTTTTAATGTCTGGATATTAGGTAGGGGTGATGATGGAGTAGAAAGAATTGAGGATGCATACTTGATATCATTTTTTTGTCTCTAGGGAAAAAATAGAATAAAAAATTTGAATTTGTCATTTATTCTAACCAATTAAATTCAATCCTTATAGATTAGATTGCATTAGGTAGAGTTATTGGATTCTTCTTTTGTTCTTATGCTTAATTTCAATAGTTTACTTAGCTACCAAACAAAACAAAACAATTAATAAAATGAATTAAAAGGTTTCTTAAATGCAATTAAAATTATTACAAGAAGAACAGTAATTATTTGCATTAAAAGGATATCCAATTAATTGGTTAGACAAGAAAAATTTTAATATTCCTCCAATCACTTAAGGGGGAAAAAATTACAGGTACAACACGAAGCTTTATTATTATTTATGATATATGTAATTAATATCGATTAATATAACTTTTTTAAAAAAATATAAAGAAACAATTAAATTAAATTTATATTAATTATTCGCCACTTCGATGAATGAATGGCTGTTTTAAGTGGAGAGAATCATTCCTTTTAGAAGTAACATCTATTATTAAAGTATTTTTAAAAATTTGATGCCAAATGTGTTTGAACCCCCTTTTTTGGCCCACAAAATTTGACTTGTGATCAAGAAATGAAGTGTAAACATTTTTCCTTAGAAAATGAAGTTTAAGCTTTATTATTATTATTTTAATATTCCCCTTAGTGTTGATGAGTCATTATTGGGTTGGAAGTGAAAAGATGTGATTTTAGAATCAAATAATAATTTATTATAAAAATAAAGGGATTCATTTTATTTTTTTTCAAAGTAGTGACAAATTAGAAATTAAAGACTTTTTTTTTTTTTAATGTATTTCTTTGTTGGCTTATTTTGTCAAGTTATGATTTCTATCTTTTGAAGTTTACATTGCTTAAATAGTTCATTTTATCCACCAATCATGGCTTTGAAAGAAATGTAGAAGAGAGATCGGTGTGTTTGACAATTCGAGTTCAAAGTTGCTTTCTTTTCACTTTCACACTTGGCTTTGTCTGGCCTTGGCAAAGCAAGCTTTGATTTTAATCTTCACAAAAAAAATATGATTTTAATAATTGATATTGAAATTTGATATCAATTATGAATTCGTGATAATGTTTGAGAGGAATCAAATAATCGTCCTGCACAATAGAGAAAACCTCGCGTAGTGTGGTACTTTACCATCAACATTCTATTGATCAAGTTGGTGATTGTTTAGAGAGAGCTAGAGACTAGATAATTCATAATGTTTTCAGTGTCCCTCAAAGTTACATTGAAATAGGTTTTCTCATTTTCATTCACTAATTAAATTCTCGAGTCATTAATCAAACCGTTACTAACTGTATGAATAGTGAGATTTATTTCATTAGTGGACCCAAGTACATGTAAAAATTAAACACGTAGGGTGCATTTTGCAATCATAATTGGATTAAGTTGACTTGGTAATAATTGTCAGTAATAATTGTTTGTGATTAGAAAGGAGAGTTTAATTGGGTTGAATTATGGGTATTCTATGCATTTTTAACCTAAAAAGATATGCATTTTTTTAGAATTTTTTCTTTCTTTCTGTTTTTTGTTTTTCTTCCACCTAACTTTTTGTTCCATCATTCTGCACACATAGTTTTTCAAAATTTTAACACTCATTTGAGATGTGAACACAATAAAATATATATTTTACACATTTCTATGTAATTATTGCATTTGATGTAGACAAAATATTATTATTTATTTAATTAACTACCTTATAACATAATTTAACAGTCGTGAAACATATGAGTTGAACATGCACAAAAAGGAACTGTCCTCAATGACTTACTTACATGTTCAAAAAAAAAAAAAAAAATTCTCCAACAATTGACTAAGTTCATGCATACAAAAAAAATATTGTTCATTTGGATAGTCAATCTAGTCAGCCATACCGAGTAGACGCAAACAATACACCCCTTCCTAGATTATGGTTGGACGGTTAAAAAGTAGTAGGTTTTCTAAATGTTTTTCGTAAGTAGGTCCATACGGATGACTCGATGGTTCTGATTATCCACAAACTATCCCTCATTGTCAAATTACAATAAAAGATGACTATTAAATAATATAAACTAACAATTTCAAGTTTGTATTTAAAAAACTTTGTTAGTCGGGTTTTTTGTTTTTGTTCTTTTTTTTAGTATATGATTGATTGAATTGGTTGTTAGACTTAGTCGTTGGAGATGAACAATGAAGTTAGTGGTTGAAGTTGGTTGCTTGAGGTGATCGTCAGGGTTGGCCATCAGAGGTGGTGGTAATTGAAGTTGATTGTTAGATGTGGTGTTCACCAGAGTTGGTCATTTCAAGTGAACATCAATATTGGTCATTAGAGGTGGTTGTCACTGGAGTTATTATTGACAAAGTTATCATCGAAGGTGGTCTTCGACAGAATTATGTTTAGATGTGGTTACTGAAGCCGAGAGTTAGCCGCACGAAGGTGGTCATCGCTGACAATTGTTGAGGGGTGAGTCATTGAAAACATTGGAGGGAGGGAGAGTTGTATTGAGTTGGGGTGAGTTGGTTAAAATAACCAACTCAACTCTACCAACATTTAAATTTGATCGGCCAAACATTGAGTTGATAATTTTTACCAACTCAATCTAATTCATATTGGTGAGCTAAACATCCACGTAGGCATAATTTTTCCTTCATAAAGTCAACTTGCTTGAGCTCTAGGCCCGACCCCATGGGTTGACCTTCATCGACCATATAGTAGTTGACCATCATGGTTTTGTTTGATCTTATGACGAGAAGTGATCTCTTTAGCTATTATGGTTAAGCCTATGGATCAGGCACTATAATCAATCAAGTAAAACATTTCTCTTGAAGTGATCCCCTTTATGGCAAAATACTTAACCATATTTTTCACCCACAACTATAAACCTAAAAAAACCATAAGGTGAAATGGTTCAAATTTAAACATTTTCTTTTTGGTTTTGTTGGTTTAAATAATGACTAATGATGTTGTTTTTAAAAGTTTAAGAGCCTGTTTACTGGTTAAGAGTTTCTTTCCTCTTTTAGGGATTCATCTTTCAAAATTAACTTAAAATTGAACTAGGGTTTGTATAACAAAAATTTTATTTGTT
The DNA here is from genome assembly GCF_009727055.1 of Benincasa hispida. Lineage (NCBI taxonomy): Eukaryota > Viridiplantae > Streptophyta > Magnoliopsida > Cucurbitales > Cucurbitaceae > Benincasa > Benincasa hispida. Next base: position 56,532,765 of record NC_052357.1, read on the forward strand.
ACATTGTGGGGAAATAAAGGTCGGTAATAGGCTATTGTTGACTTTATTGAAAAGTCATAAAAAATAAATGATGACAAATTTTAGAATAGTCCTTCGTATCTTTTTTTTTTTTAATGGTCGAATCAAGGACTGAACAAATTCGAGAACAGTGTCTATGACAACTTTTAGAATCATTTGAAAATCTTTTTTTTTTTTTGTAGGTTTAATTTTTAGTTTTCAAAATTTAGACATGTTTTTTTTTTAAAAAAATATTCTTAAGTCGGTAAATGATAAAAGAAATAAAATTATTAGTAAACAAAGCATGGCAATAAAAGTGGATAAAACTAAAATTGAAATCATAATCAAAGGATCATCTTTTAATAAAAAAAAAAAACTATATTAATATAATATTTAAAAAAGCCAAAAGAGAAACATAGATGAATTAATCAAAATTTGAAGGACTTGAAATAAAAGAATTAGATCCTCTCAATCTTTTGAACCAAAAATAACAAAATCAAAGAGATGGGTGGATGTCATTTTCTTTTGATTTAGACCTTGAGAGATATATTCCATAGACTTTGATGTCACAATAAATTAGCCTTTTTCTCATATATATAAAAGGAATAAAAAATCTCATATATATATCCACCACATTTTTATCAATTAATTAATTGCATATCCTCTTTTCTAAGGAAGCCCTCCAAAACCACTTTTCTAAAACATGATCCAATTGCTGCTTTCTTTTGGAATTAGATATAAACCACCACTATGAAAAATTTTCTATCCCACTCTTGCATATATATGTACATATTGAAATGTGCAAATTTTCATTTATGATTTTTTGGATTTTTTTATTTGTTTTATATATTTCCATACAAATTAGAGTAGTGTTAACAATAAGAAATTTTGGAACTTTTACCTTTTGTTCAATTGATTTTATATTATACACTATAATATAATTTTACTATAGTATTTTGTGGAAGTTGGATAAGAAGTTATATAAAAAATATTATGGTTTATTTTAAACAGGTAGATGGCTATTTTTTTTTTTTTTTAGAAATTGCAATGGGTTAAAAAAAAACATAAGTGTATTTGCAAATATGACAATGGTTATCTAAAATTGCAAATATAACAAAAAAAAAGAGTGACAGGAAAGCTTTTGGATTTTTTTTTTTTTTTTTTTTTTTTACTACTTTATCCTCATTTATGTATCAATTGGTGTGTATCTGATATACTTTATATTTTGGTATATCAGTCAATTCATATATATCATATTTGGTATATCAATCAATTGATATACTTTATTCAAAGAATATCATTTATACAAGTGATATATCATGACTTTAATTGTGTTATAGTCAATGTTTTTTGTTTGATTATGATAAATATTACTTCAACTTTTTTCGTATTGATATAGAGTTATTTTCATTCTATTAGTTCAATTTTGATGTTGATGGTATATAAAAATGCATGAATTTTGTCAATTGATGTATCAAATCTAAATTATATTAGTTAATTTGTTTTATTTTCATTTTTTTTATATGATTCTAATGTTATATAAGTTATATTTAATTTGGTATACCAATTGTATAACAAATATTTCATATTTCGTATATTAACTTATTGGTATACCTGATCTAGAAAGAATTGCTAGTACATCATCTAGCAATTGTATATCAGTACTATTTCAAAATGAATTACTAGTCGATCATCAATTTATCGATATAATGAGTTGAAAATACAATACTAAGTAGTTGGTGTATCAGTAATTTATCAATACCTATTCAAATTTTATTTAAATTGTAACATAGAAGTATCAAGAGAGTATATCAGTAATCACTAAAAATTCATTTATACATTTTTAGAGTATCAATAGTATATCAATGATCTTTAACATGGTGGTTGCGGTTATATGGACTATTTGGAATGAATGAAATAATCGCACATTCAAAGAATGACACAAAAACTCCACCAATTTGTGAGAAGACATATGCTCACCCACAAGTGTCTAGTCACACAAAGACAAGCTCTTCAAAGACTATAATCGAGGCTCTCGTTGCTATTAATCTTCATGCTTTTTGTAATCTTTAATTTTATTGCTTGCTTTTCCAGCTTGTTGGATTGCTTCTATGTACTCTCATTTGTGCTTAATAATATATCCTATAATGGGAGAAGATGAGGTTGCTAAGAATGTGTCCACTTAATGGAGATGTTTGGGTGAACCTATTGACCCTAGTATTTTTTTCAAAAGAAAAAGTAAGTACATCATCATGATCTAAATTCATTTTAAGTATTGTATTGGTGTATCAATAGTATATCAATACTCATTCAAAATTTCATTTCAACCATATATTATTAGTACATTAGTAGTTAGACTAAGTTATTTTTTCAAAATTCATCTAATGTATAAATTAGTTTGTCAATATTGTATCAATGCTCATAAAAAAACTAATTTCAAGTATAACATTAGTGTATCAGTAGTATATCAATATTTCTTCTAAATAAAATTTTAAGTATAATATTGGTGTATTAGTATTATGTCTAACTCATTTTAAGTATAAAACATTGGTAAATGATAAAGTATGATTAAGTATATTATTACTTCTTAAAGATACATTTGTTCAAGTATATCAATTATATACCAACACATATTCAAAATTCAATTTCAAGTGTAATATTGGTGTATCAATAGTTTATCAACTTTCATTCAATATGGATACTAACATAACAAATTGAATCATTATAAGCTGGTTATAATGTAGTACAATAATATTCTATAACAGGCGATTAAGAATTGAAATTAATTCAAATAAACAATAGTAAATGAACAAACACTTCTTGACTAATAAATATAGTTTATGAAAGATAAATTTGGTATATCTGTTATATAACTTATATACTTTATCTTTGATATATTTGATAGCTCTGAAAAAGTGCTATTATTCCTAGCTTAATTCGAGCTCGTTAATGGATTTTATGTATTTATTTCTTTATTTTGTAGATAACAAGCAACCAAGAGGTAGAATCAGGGATTTGAAGCTAATCGGGACTAATTTGAAGCAATTTGGAGTAGATTTGAAGTATCCAAGCTTCAAAGGACGTGAAAAGACCAAAATACCCCCACCATCAACGTCACAATGTCGTGCAACACTTCAACCCAATGTTGTAAGATAGTAGCGTAGCGTTACAACGCTCCTTTAGAGTGTCGTGATGCTATAACATTTGATGGATGGATGAGAAGCGAGCGCGCGAGTGAACGTTGCAACGCTGCCCTGAAATTTTCTATAAACAATTCCTTTTGCTAGGTCAAAAATATGTTGAATTGTATAGAAAAAGGCCCTAAAAATGCTAGAACTCTTCATGGATGCCGAGGAGAGGCCTTGATTTTTTCTTTTTTTTCTATGTATTCAGTATCATAGGTTAGATTTATTCTTTTCCAGATTATGGCTTTGTATCGAATTGTATCCCATTGCTTTGTCTATGAATCAATGAGGTAATTTTCGATTAGTTCTTGGACTAAGTGTTCTTTGTAATTTAATGAGATATGTGTTAAATTTTTCGCTTTAATTAAGAATTGTGTTTTTCTTTAATCTCACATGAATTTGACTTGCTTTTGTGTGTTGGACTGACGACCCTATCATGATTGCATGTCTTTGCTAGTTAACTTCAGGCTCGCACGTATCTTTGTAATCGTCCATGCTTTGATTACCCCTGTAGCCCAAATTAGATGAGCATGCTTAGGTGTATAGGTTAACCTTGAATCTTTGCATCATACATTTAATCTAGATTTAAAGAAATACTTTGAATATTTGAACATGGCTTTCTTGACACTTAATCAACATAGTTGAATCCTTGATTTTCATGCATGTGTTTCTAGTTCTTTATGGCTGCTAAGGACTCAATTGCATCTAGAAGCATGTAGGCTAGTTAGTGCACGGTCTTTCCAGCCTCAACTACGAATTAGGACGCTTGATTTGGTTTGGATTAGTTGATTTTTGGCCTTCTTAGAGATTAATTAGTTTTTATCAAATTAAGTAGCTATGCATTTATAATTCGAATATTAGTCATTTGGCATATAACAATGACTTCATTTACATCGAATAACACTTGATCTGAGAACTAATGAGTCTTTACTATTCCATATATCCCTTGCAATTTACTTTTCTTGCATCTTAATAAATCAAAACAAAAACGTCGTTTTCACTATTTTTCCCGTAGTCAAAATCTAACACAAAAAGAAATTTATTCCTTGCTTCCCTGTGGTTCAACCCCGTACTTACCACTGTTGCTACGTTTTAGTAGTAATAGAAGTAGTTTGGTGTCTGAAAAATTTTTTCTTTTGCTTCGGTTCAAAGTCGAATTAATGATGTCGGTTCCTAATTCGAACAAAAATGGCACCAATTCCGAGGAAGCAAGCCAATTAATGTCTTTTAGTTAAAATTGACTGTTAAACTTTAAAAACAAAAAATATATATACATATTTTCCTTTTTCGTGTCTATTTGTTCTTTTATGGCAGGAAATATTAATAAGTATGGTTTTCCATATGCAGAGCAATGGGAATCACCAGAGGTATGAGAAATTCATGGCCTTAGAGGCCAAATTTCTGAACTAACCTTTGTTGTGCGAGTTTTGGCTAATATGCAGGTTCAAATTTCGCACTGGCCTGATTGTAGATATTATTCTCCTTGGGAGTTGGCTAGCCAAACACCGTTGCCAATGCCATATCAGTCTACCCATGCATGTATATCTTTAGAAGATATAGTTAGGGAACTTTCTAATCGCTCTAATGAGTTTGTGCAAGAATGCCCCTACTATTATCAAGAACCCATCAATTTCTAGCATAATAACCTCTGTTTTGGAACGTGAGGTCAGAGCTGAAATTCAAAATTTGAGTGACCAAATCGCTCAAATTTCTGAATCAGTTAGGAAATTCGAGGAGTCTTGTGAATCACCCTCTAAGGATGTCGAGGCGAGTAGAGGAGATATGAGCATAGATGATCCTGCAGAACCAATAGTCCTTCAAATTTCAGAGCAAGTTAAGGTATTGGATTATTCAAAGTGTGTACATACTAATGATTTTTCTAAGCGCGCAGGAAATCATTTAGAGCCATCTCGCATCTGTGGCACCGAACTCGACCTGGTGATGGAATATGCGTGGACCGATTCTAACGATGATGTTTATCCTCTGCCACAACAAGAACAAGTTAGTGAGGTAAAGTATGAGCATGGGCTTAATTTGTATGGATTTTAGATAAAAGAGTTAGAAGCTCTCAAGCCTCGCCCTGTTCTTTGTACCGATATTCCTCTTATTCTTGAATTTTGCCTACCTTCACCTCACAAGTCATTTAAGTCAGAGTCTTTCTTCTCAGTTGAGTCAGTTTTAGAGTCTTTTATTTTTTCACCATTTTCAAAAATTGAAAATAAAAAATTCGACCTATCTGGTTCTTTTCAAAAGATGGGAGCCCTTATAGCCTTGCTAGCCTATATCGATTCATCCAAGAAAGGACTGGAGAAATACGAGAATTTCTTTCTACCTTGACAGGGGACGGGTCACGTCGAGTAACCAACGTTAAATATTTGCACTTCCTGGAGGTAGCCAGGCTTTAATTTTTAATTTTTTTTATTTTTTACTTTTTCATATATTTTATGTTATTTCCTTTTTAACTTTAGGGAAGATTTTTTTGTATTGTTTTTACTTTAAGATTAAATTTTTTATTAAAAAAATAATTAATTTTGAATTTAGGACACAATGTCCCGATGTTGCAATCACAACGTTGCAATGCTGTGAGACAGAACAGCATTAAAACGCTGCGATGTCTCCCTTTCTTCTTTATCTTCTTCAAATTTTCCCTCAATCCCGAGCCAACTTTCTCACTTTTCCTCAAATTTGTTCACTGTTTCTCACCTTCCACACATTTTTCGCCCATCTATTCACGGTTTTCCCTTGAATCCATTAAAAGTTTTGAGGGTTTTTCATCCATTCAAGATCTAGCAAGTTCCTGGGTTTTTTTTTTTTCTCCAGATTTTGTCGCTCGAAAGGTATGAATCTTTGGCCATTTTTGTTTCTTATTGCTTATTTCTAGTGTATGGCTAAGAAGAAATCTATTTCTACTTGTTTAGTTGCTCGATTCTTGTATGGGTTTGAGACGATATTGAATATTATACGAGTGTGTTAGGTTTTTTCTGCTTGCGAGTTGAAATTTTGGGTAATTTTTGGATTTTGGGGGTAGATCTTGGTGAGTCTTAGAAGAAGGGTGTTGGATATTATCTAGGAACCAATTTTGTGAACCTTTTTTTTTGAAAAAAAAAAACCTATAATGGGTCTTAGAAGGGTACATAGAAATGAAGCTAGCACTAGTGGGCAAGACCCCCTGCCATAATTCAACCATCCTAGGTTTTGGTGAGTTTTAGAATTAGGGTGTTGGA
>NC_052357.1:56539190-56554639 GCF_009727055.1 Benincasa hispida
GAAGCATGTAGGCTAGTTAGGGCACGGTCTTTCCAGCCTCAACTACGAATTAGGACGCTTGATTTGGTTTGGATTAGTTGATTTTCGGCCTTTATTTGAGATTCATTAGTTCTTATCAAATTAAGTAGCTATGCATGCATAATTCGAAGACATGATCCTTTGGTGGAAAATTACATTGAATCTGTCTCTTATACACATCTAGATGTGTATAAGAGACAGGCCCTAGATAGATATAACTATGCTGTCTCTTCTAGGAGATTAGTTCCCGAGAGAGCCCTGAGCCTAGAGGCTAACTATTACCCTCACATTACTGAGCAGATCCATGAGCGAGAGTGGGAATCTTTAGCCGGCCGTCCTGGCGAGGTAGTTGTACCTGTAGTCAGGGAGTTTTACGCCAACATGCACGAGAGCAGAGATAACTCATTAGTTAGAGGCGTTAAGGTTCCATTTTCATCATCACACATCAACGAAGTCTACGATTTACGTGACTTCAATGATGAGTATGACAAGTTTTGCTTTGGATAGTTCCTAGAAGAGGAGGTTATTCAGACCTTATGTGGGCCAAGAGTGCAGTGGGCTAGGTCACGAAGGGTCACTATGAGGTTTCGGAGCACGGATATGTCTGTCTCTAGTCAAATCTGGCATGCCTTTGTGTATTCCAGATTGATGCCAGTGATGCGCCTCATGGACGTCACAAGGGACCGAGCCAAACACCTTTATTGCCTTGTTTAGGAGATGTCCATCAACGTCAGTCGTGTCATTAGTCAATCCATCATTGTGGGCGGTGTCCCACAACTAGTAGCTTAGGTCACCCGAGCCTGATTATCGAGTTGTGCCGGAGGTTTGGGGTGGAGATTTTCAATGACGAAGAGAATATGGGGGGTCGTGCTCCCATCAGTAGGTCTACGGTATTGGCCTTCCGAGGGAGAGGAGTGGACTAGCCTGATGATGATGATGACGAGGAGGACGAAGAGGACGAGCAGGCTCCAGCGATAGAAACACCCCCTAGGCTGGTCCTCAGGATCAGACCGACATTTCTGTTGGAGGGGAATCCTATGTAGAGCAGGCATACAGGATGTCAGCTGAGGCACTCCAGGTAGCGACCGAGTCACTACGTATGAGTCAGGAGACCGCTCATCGAGCACGGCGCATGGAGAGAACAGTGAACTTAATTGCTGAAGAGAACCGCCTCTACTACGCTAGCATCAGTTTCTAAAGTGGCCTTCAGAGGGACCTAGACTCTCTCGATTCCGCTTGAGGCTTGTTTCTTTCTCCTACTCTATTTTATTTCTCTTTGTGTGCACTTAATTGTTTCTTTCTTTTATTTCCATTTCCTTTTATTATTTTAGTTTCGCTAATTTCTTTGTTTTTTAGGTTTTCTTTTGTAGTTTTTTTTAATTTTACTGTGTTCCCTTTCTGGAAGCCTCTCTAGAGCCTTGTTTGTTTCTGAGAAAAAGGAGAGCCCAACACCACCACCACTACTGATGCAACACATAGTTAGCAGGGGAGGTTTTCTGTTCCCTTGTTTTCATTCTTCTCGAGTTTTACATAGAATACATTGGATACAATATATGTTTTTAAGTTAGAAGTGGGGTACTCGTTGGGTAATTTTTCAATATATATTACTTGGGGTCCTTGAGCGCTGTGCTCGGACTATGTTGTGTGTTTTTAATGCCTTGCTAGCATGTTTGCTTTGTTGTTATCATGATAGTCTACGATGCACTCCTCCTGTAATAAAATTTGCATGAAGGAATGTTAGGATTGCATGATCATGATTTTTAGCCCATTTATGTCAAATCTTCTTATCACTTGCATCTTTAAGTCATTGTTTTGCAACATTAAAGCCTTGCATGCTTACAATTGGGTTATCTGGTATGTACTTCTGTTGTCATCCCAGAAGGTCCACCTTTGACTTAGGAGTAACTGTCTTTGTTTTGGAGCAAAATTAGACAAAGTGGATAAAAAAAGTAGCCTATGTAAAAAAAGAGAGAAAGAGAGAGAAAAAAAAACAAAGAAAAGAAATTTAATTACAATTCTCAGAAAAAAAATGAGGCATAACCAGTGTGCCTATAAACCAATAGTGTGCATGTGTGCATGGATAAAGGTGAAAAGAGCTACATTCGCTGTGTTTTGTTAGGTCCCGTGAGAAAAGAGTGATAGGTTCTCGGTGATGGAGTGTGGAAGCTAGCCCTCTAGGTAAAAGAAATGCCATTTATGTTTTGTGTGTGTGAATCTAGGCACCCTTGTCTTAGTGTTGCCCGTTTTTTGCAAATATCGTTTGTCCAAGGTCGTAAATCGAACTAGATTAGGGGGAAAATGGGATGAGGATCTTTTAAAACTTTTCTAGGCTGTGCAAGCTTAACTAGCAAAACTCTTGGCTCACTTATGCATGCTTAGATAGAGAACATTCTTAAAGTTGTTTTTCATTGATTGATCATAATTGAATTTCATTCTTGAATACAACTTTCGTTCGATCTGACTGTTGAGACTGGAGTAACAACTTTGTGAATTAAGCTAGCATATCTTTGAGTGTTTTATACAATGTTTGATTGTTTGCCTCTACCTTACTTGGGACGAGCAAAAATTAAGTTGGGGATGTTTGATAACTCTCAAAAAGAGCTATTATTCCTAGCTTAATTCAAGCTCATTAATGGGTTTTATGTGTTTATTTCTCTATTTTGTAGATACAAGCAACCAAGAGGTAGTATCAGGGATTTGAAGCTGATCAGGACTAATTTGAAGCGATTTGGAGTAGATTTGAAGTGTTGAAGCTTCAAGGGACGTGAAAAGACCAAAATACCCCCAGCATCAGCATCACAACGCTGTGCAACGCTTCAGCCCAATGTTGTAAGGCAATAGCATAGCGTTGCAATGCTTCTTTAGAGTGTCGCGACACGACATTTGACAGATGGATGAGAAGCGAGCGTGTGAGTGAGCGTTGCAACGCATGACTATAATGTTGCAACACTGCCCTAAATATTTCCTTTTGCTATGTAAAAAATATGTTGAATTGTATAGAAAAAGGCCCTAAAAATGCCAAACCTTTCATGGAGGCCGAGGAGAGGCCTTGATTCTCCCTTTTTCCTCTATGTATTCAGTATCATAGGTTAGATTTATTTTTTCCGGATCATGGCGTTGTATCAGATTGTATCCCATTGCTTTGTCTATGAATCAATGAGGTAATTTTCGATTAGTTCTTGGAATAAGTGTTCTTTGTAATTTAATGAGTTATGTGTTCAATTTTGCACTTTAATTAAGAATTGTGTTTTTCTTTAATCTCGCATGAATTTGACTTGCTTTTGTGTGTTCGATTGACGACCCTATCACAATTGCATGTCTTTGCTAGTTAAGTTCAGGCTCGCACGTATCCTTATAATCGTCCATGCTTTGAATTTACCCCTATAGCACATATTAGATGAGCACGCTTAGGTGTATAGGCTAATCTTGAATCTCTGCATCGTACATTTAATCTAGATTTTAAAAATTACTTTGATTATTTGAACATGGCTTTCTTGACACTTAATCAACATAGTTGAATCCTTCATTTTCATGCATGTGTTTCTAGTTCTTTATGGTTGCTAAAGACTCAATTGCATCTAGAAGCATGTAGGCTAGTTAGGGCACGGTCTTTCCAGCCTCAACTACGAATTAGGACGCTTGATTTGGTTTGGATTAGTTGATTTTCGGCCTTTATAGAGATTAATTAGTTCTTATTAGCTATGCATGCATAATTCGAATATTAGTCATTTGGCATATAACAATGACTTAATTTACATCGAATGAGCACTTGATCTAAGAACTAGTGAGTCCTTTACTATTCCATATATCCTTTACAATTTACGTTTCTTACAAAAACCTCGTTTTTACTGTTTTTCCCGCAGTCAAAATCTAACACAAAAAAAAATTAATTCCTCGCTTCCTTGTGCTTCGACCCCACACTTACCACTATTTCTAAGTTTTAGTAGTAATATAAGTAGTTCGGTATTTTACAAATTTTTCCTTTGCTTCGGTTCGGAGTTGAATTAAGGACGTCGTTTCCCTGATCCGAACAATATTAGTTAATGATATACTAAATATAAAGTATATCAGATAACTGATATACCAGATATAAAATATATCAAATATACTATTGATGTACATGCTAATACATAAATAACGGTAAATTTGGAATAATAAAAATGATAATATGATTTTATGTTTTTTTTTTGTTATATTTGCAAATTTTGAAAAACCATCACTAAATTTTTAAATTTAAGAATATTTTTTTTTGTTGTTTTTGCAAGTGTCCCTATATATATATATATATATATATAAGATGATTTGACAAAATAAAATTTTATGAATAAATTTATAGACATTTTCTGAAGGAAAAAAATAGTATTATATGCTTGAAATATGATACATTTTCTCAGAAAAAAAAAATTATAGTACTGTATGCTTTAAATATGATACAAATGACAATCAACTCATTGATATTTATATAGGATATTGATGCGTTATGAATACGATGAAATAATGGTGTATATTGCGATGGTGGTATATGCGTTGTAAATGCAAGTTTTTCTAGCAAAATATGAGTATAAATCCTACTAGGTTGTCTGGTAAGCACAGGGTCGAACATAGGGACTATGGAGACAATATACGATGGTAATTTTTTATTCCTTTGCGGTGACAAATAAAACAATGAGTTGGTTGATGTGTTAGTTTAAGGTATAGATTCTATGCGGTGGAATTGAGAAAAGAGTAAATAATAGCGAAAGTAACAATGAGTATGCGGGAAACGGATTGAGAAAGGATTTAGCTAACACTTCCTAAGATTGTGTTCAAGCTATGCGATCATACTACACACACACAATAATAAATCATCTTCCAATTCAAATGCCATAGTTCCTATTTCTAGAACGCATGCGATGTATACGATGATGTCGATAGGATTTATTCCTAAGTCTCTATTATTGTCTATGTGATGATGAATGATGCACACATACACAAGATGACCGTATACTATCATATCCTATCTCTAGGGTGCATGCGACGCGTTAATAACAAATAGAACTTATTCCTAAGTTTCTATCTCTTGCTTATTTGGTTCTAATCTGACTCTCCCGAACCTAGATTCTAATCTGACTTTCCCAAGCCTAGATTCTATCAATAGACCACATTCCCGAGCATCTCTAAAGAATGAGTGACGCATACATATTGCAAGATGATCGTATAAAATGAAGATCTCAAGTCATGCTAGATAAGTGCTTCTCAACCCATTCAGAAGTTTAGTTACTCATGTATAATGTAAAGAGAGTGAACATATATAGAGATGCAAATTCCATTTGATAATTAGAATCAGAGTACAGAATGACAATGGAAAGTAGGGATAGTGAGCCCGGTAGCAATGTCTTGCTTCCCAAGGCTTTTACAATGTGTTTTTCTCTACTCTGCCCAAAAGAATATTCTTGCTTCCGCAAGAGTCGGCTCTCTCTCTGTTTGCAGTGCCTCCCAGCAGTCTTCCGAGCTTCCCAGGACTGATCTCTTGCCGTCCTCAATTCTTCACTTGCCTCTGCCTTCTAAGTGTAAGAAAACTACGAACAACGGTTAACTCTCTTCTGTAAGGCGAACTCTCTATATGGCTAAATTCCCCCTTATCGATGGTGGCCTTCGGTATTTATAGAGATCAAGGTGAAGAAGCTTTTCTCTCAAATAATTGCACTGAGGAGATGTCATTAAATCTCTATCTGATGCGACGATTAATTGTCATCGAAAAGTTGAGTGTACTTGCTACAGTGTATCGTTAATGGCTTGTCAACTAAATTTGGATTCGACAGGCATCAGCTTTCTGTCCCATCGTAATTTATTAAGCTTTCACCTTGATGCACTGTCTCTATGCGGCCACCTTCTTGAGCAGATCTTCGCAAAAGCATATGATCACAATCTTTTAATGCGCTCGGACGTTGAATTCCCTGAATCGCAATTCTCCATTGCGCCAATGCATTTTCCTGCACAAAATACGTAAATTAGCCGCTTTAATGCAATTGGTGCATGCGAACGCAATGTTCTTAACTTAATGCTTTTAGACACGATTTTACATATTTTTACCATCGCAATCTTACATTGTTTATATCTTTGCATTGTAATAATGTTCATTTCTGCCCGTTATCAGATATTTGTAATAGATAGTAAAATAAGGAGAAAAATCTAAAAATATATCACATTTTTAAAATATTTGCAAATGTTACTTCCAAAGTAAATGTTACTTTTGGGCAAACTTAAACAGTCACTTAGTAAAAATAATTAGTCGTATTTTTCTAAGTAAATTAAACCCTAGGTTGTTAAAATATTGAGTGGGAGGAAAAGATATATATGATATGTCATTTCCACTCACGATTCTCCCTTAATGTTCATACCATGAGATTCTTGCTTGGCCTCGTGGCGCCTTAGGAGTGTCCCCCTTCGGATGATGTTTGCATGAGTCAATATCAAGGTGAATGGAGAGAGTATTTATAGTAAGTGCGAGAAGGATGCGTGTCAATATATCCTGCGATCTCTTTCATTGGTTTGCACCGTGAGTCCTTCTTGCACGGCCTCGAGGTGCCCTGGGAGCGTCCCCCTTCGGATGGTTTTTGCTCCAATCAGTTTTTCCCTTCGGTTAGTTGCTTGGGGCAGAACTCTCGGATAAAAAATAAAGGGTCATACTTAGGGAAATCGTTAAGCAAGTTAATGATTTCTTAACCAAATCAATGTGACTAATCGTTATAGGAATAAGAGTTATTATGGTGTAATTAGTTAAGAGTGTTTCAATTCAGTGAAGGGAGAAATTGACTACCCTTTGGTGGCTTTTGTCCTAAATCACTGAAGCGTCATTGCAAAACTAGATGTATCATGGGGTTCATTTAGATTTTGCTAAACCTGATTGGATATTTTTTTTAAAGGAGTTATGCTAAAAATCTAACGTAGATCAATATGTTTGTTTTTCAACAAAATGTCCATGTTTGATTTTCCGTTAATTACCTTTTCTACTTTGATTGGATCTAATTACATGACGTTGAAAGAGTATTAAAATATTTTCGTGGCAAACGACCTCGAAATTGTCATGTTTGAGGATTGTCCTCAAGTCCTAACCACTGATGCACCACGAATTGTTCGTAATGCATACGAGATGTGGATGAAGGCTAATTCGAAGGGACTTCACATTTTGGCTAGCATACCTGATGCATTGGCCAAAACGTTTGAGAATATGGGCATTGCACGTGAGATCATGGAATTGTTGCTAGAATTGTTTGAACGTACGTTCTCACTTTTTAAGCAACATGGGATTGATGATAATGAAACTAGTGGTGTCAGTTCCTAAGATAATTTCTAGTCCTTATTGAATGTCAAGGGACATACAGATAAAGACTTTGATGAAGTTCACCGACAAGGAATGCCCTCTGAAATGAAACTTGGATTTTATAGTATAGGTTCTGATACTGATCCCACTACTCTCCAGAAAAGGAAGAACTCCAAAGACGATAAATGTGATTTATTTGTCTTCGAGACGTGCTTGGTAGAGAATGATGATTCTTCCTGGATAATGATTCAGGGGTTACTTACCACGTGTGTTCTTCTCATCAAGGATTTAGTTCCTGAAAATAGTTGGAAGCTGGAGAGTTGACTCTTAAAGTCGGTACTAGTGAGGCCGTTTCAGCTGTTGTTGTAGGCAGGCTTAAGTTATTTTTGGACAAGAAACATTATCTGTTATTGGATAATGTTGATGTAGTTCCTCATATCAAGAGGAACTTAATTTCAATTTCTTGTTTGATTGAACAAAATTATTCCATCTCATTTTCTGAGAATAAAGTGTTTGTTTTTAAGAATGGTATGAAGATAGGTTTTGGTTTAATGGAAAATAACTTGTATGTACTAAGGCCGTTAGCCATAAAAGCCTTGCTTAATACTGAAATGTTCAAAACAACAATAACTTGTTGGGTTTTATGTCCTAAAACTCGTGGTTTGTAAACAATGGAACTTATTCTGAAAATTCAATAAGGTGTTATTGAATAGATGTTTTGCTTAATGAAAATCCAATAAACCTAAAAGTCCCTTGACTATTAGATGAGTACTTGAACTTTATGCGGAGACATAAAGGTGGATCAGATTCGAGTAAATAGTCAAAATGATCTATAGTATATGAATAAGGTTGGGTACCTTATTCTGGTAACACTATTGGATGTGGTCTGCTTTGTAGTTGTTACAAGGAGTTTTAAAGTGCTACAAACAAAGTGATCCTAATTCGTTCATGTTGGGACATGAGGAGTAGGGGTGTCCTTGTGCAAAAGGGTTTGTACAAGAGTGAACCACGAAATTAGTCACTCTTATTTTATAATGTTGTTTACTGTTTAAGACTGACTATTTCAAATCGATGACCTAGGTAACTTGACCTTAATCCTGAGCTGACTATGAACTACTATTTATTTGGAATTATCCTTAGATTTACATAGGTGAGGGTTGGCTACACAGCGCCGACTCAATAAATCTCCCATTTCAGGGGTAAGACCGGATAGATAGCTGGGGACATAGGGTGCAAGATGTAATTCACTCCTACCCACTTTAGGGATAGTAGAAAGGTTGTTCCCTTAAGTGCGGATTCTGGGTCTTGAACAAGGGGCCCCGCCCTCTCATTGGCCCGAGAGGGACTCGGTTTTGTTGATTGGATCACAAAACAATTGTTCACTAGGGGATCCGTGGGGACGTAAGGAACAAAAGGTAATTTCAGAGGTGAAACAAAGATTCGACCCAACCGTTATTACGAACAACCTGTGAAGGGTTGACTTACTAATCATGGTTATATCGAGTGGACATAATATATCTACAGTGAGGGAAGTTCAACTATGGGTTTTAGTGGAGTGACCCATTAGTTAACGAATGGGGGTTAGATCGGTCTAATGAGTTTAATCGATTAATCTCGGATCGTTGAAGCCCATGATCTGTAGGTTCATGAGGTCCCCCTACTAGCTCGAAAATAGATTAGCTCTAGAGTAGCATGATAAGTTAATTTGAAACGTTCAAATTAGAATCAATCGGAATTGAAAAATATATATTTAAATATGATTTAAATATATGAATATAGATTTGTGTAAAATTAATTTAATATTGGATATTAAATTAATTAGAATTACTTAAATTGTTTAAATAATTATTTATTAATTTTATTAGAAAATTAATTTATAAAACTAATTTGTAAAATTAATAAATTTTGCTTTTAGAAATAAAATGTGATTTTAAAATCAAAAATAGATTTTAGAATTAGAAAAACAAAAAAATGAAAAAAAATGAGATTTTTCATCTTCATCTTCAAAGTAGCTCACAAAGAACCCACCATCTTCAAGCTTCATTTACTCAAAGCATGAACTACATCCCATGCAACAAATCTCTTTGCATGATAGTCTGCAATATATTGAAGAGAATGAAGTGAAGTTGAAGGGATGCAACCAATTGAACTACTTCTGCTCTCACAGGTGAAGATGCCGTCAAGCATGCTATAGCTAAACTTAGCCGAATTCCTTAACTAGGATTAACTCACTCGCTTAATCCTTCCCCTTACCCTAGGGATTAGTTACACATGATGGAGAAAATGGATGATGAATGTATGGAAAAGAACAGAGAAATGATAATGATTATGATAATGATATTTAAATCTAAAGATCAACGTTTGTTATAGATGGTGAATGAAAGATTAAAGATAGATGAACACAGTAGATGAATTGGAAAATAAGAACAAATACGGAAAGAATATCAATGTCTTGACATAGATCCCGATTGGAGACATTTTGCTTGCCGACGTGTGGTAGAAATGGAGTGGAAAGCTTCCCTCTCAGGCTTTCTTTCCAAGTAGAAGTGACCTTTCGCATAGAGCTTCTTCTTCGGGGATGGAAATAATTTCTTGCTCAAAGACTTATCTTTCAGTCTTGTCTCGTCGTTCTCCCAGATTTTCTCTAAATTGTCTCTTCAGACCGCCTCCTTTTCATTGAATTTGAGGAAGCTATTTATAGGCCTTGGCTCCTTTTGTATTAGTGGTCCCACTTTGAAAATCTGATAATTCCTGCCATGGCTTGGTGGAAATGTTCGCTTTGCTCCCCGATCAATTTTTCAGAATCGTAAAACAGAAAAGCCGTACAATTGTCAAAAGTCCTTGCGAATGCGTTGCTCTTAACATCTTCGATCGATCGCCGTATGCTGTGTAATTGATTTGATCTTCTATCGATTGCCGCATGCGGTGGAAATGCATTTTGAATCTATGATCGATCGTCGTATGCGCTGTAATTGCATTGTTCTTTTTCGTTCTTGATTGATTGCCGCATGCAATGTGGATGCATTGTTCATTTTTGTCCTCGAGCGATTATCGCATGCGGTGACCTATTTCCTGCAAAACAAAGACTTGACATTCCATTTTTCCTTCACAATTGGGTTAGCGGGTGTACTCACGGCACTTTACAATTTTCATATTTCTAAGCCAATTTTTATACTATCGACGCAACTTTTCCTTCTATTTGCCGCATAATCTAAATAAAAACGGTATAAATAACTTGTATTTCTAAAAGTTATCACACCCCCAAATTTAGATATATATTTATCCTTAAGGATATCCTCGACTAAGGCAATTTAGCTAAACTCCTATCCTAACTTTGCGTCGATCAGCTACTCCGAATGCTCCACCTCTACATGATTTCTCAACACCATAAGTTCCTTCCATCCTTTAACAATTCTTCAACATGCTCTACTTTATTCTTATCTAAGACAAACCACTACCCAAAGTTCCCTTCTCGTTTTGAGAAGAATGTTTTACCTCTTCTTGCAAAAACAACGAAGTGCGTCTTTTATGTGGTGGCCTGGTTTGCATCATCGTATAGAGAATGTTGATCATGGTTACACCCTTCATTTTAGCTTGCTACCACGAGTGTCATGCAAGCATCCAACTTCGGTTGTGTACCAATCTCAACTTCAACTCTTGATCCTCAGCCAAGTTTTACTTTTGCTGGTCAGAGGGGTTGTCTTTTTTATCCTTATTTTCTCTCTTTTTTTTTTTATTGCTCAATCTTGGAAACCTACCTTCGTTTTGGCTTGCTCCCACGGGTTTCATGCAGACATCCAACTACGAGCAGGTTCCTTCCACGATTAAACTCTTATCAGGTTGGGATTTTCCCTTGTGCTGACAGCAGAGTTTTTTTTTTGGCCGATGATGAATGCATTTGCCTGATATTGCTGCATCTGCTTGATTGCATCTGCTCAAACCTTACGCACTCCCAAATTTAGAGATGCACAAGGTTCTCATTGATTGTTTTGGACAGAAAAGACAAAACACTTAGTCAAAATTTTGAAAAGAAGGTTTGAGCAGAGTCTTGTAATAGAGAAGGTAAATCAGAGCTATTGCAATGAATTATCTAAGTGTTAGGCAGAAAATGCAATGTATAAAGAAACTTTGCTAAGGGTATGCATACTACTCATCATGGCAGTGAAAATAAACAATGCAAAAGAAAAGAAAAGAATTACCGCAATAAATTGACAAAGGATGATAAAAGTAAAGAGGCCAACGCATAAGGAAAGAATGATTACTTAGTTGTATAAAATTTGTCTGAGTACACAAAGAATTATAAACATTGCAACACAAAATTATAAGTATGTACAAAAGAATACAAGGTATAGCTTTCTATAAAAAAATTGAATGGCCGCAAAGAAAAATTGCAAAATTGTGGAGAAGGTGGTACACCCCCAAATTTAGAGTTGCGGCGGGGTTTCTTGATGAGGAATTGCGGAGGAGCTCGTTGTGGCGTCTTCTGAAATTGCAGAGGTTGTTATAGATGTGGAGGCACCATGGGACCATTAGATATACCGTTAAGAAATTGAAGTACTCATGGTTACGCTCTGTCATCTGTCTTTGGTTCAGGAGAAATGGTAAAAGATGTTGCGTTGAATATTAACCATCGCCTGCCACAACATTGTGTTGCTGTCTCGCAACTCTGCGTTGCTTCTCCTGTAACTCCGTTAATGCATGGAGGAAGAAGGTAAGTTCTTGAGATAAAAGACCCACATATCGACTAAGGCACAGCAAGGGATGCGGTGGTGGGTTGTGCCGTCGATGTTTCACTAGCATCGGTTTGAGGTTGAGCGGTAGGGCCTGCTCTCAAACCGTGTGGGTCATCAACATGCGGCGATGGTGGTGAAAAGTGAGGTGGAGATGGATGGCGAGGGGATGCTGTTGGAGATGCGGGTTTGGAATCAGGAGTAAGGAGAAGGTGTGTGAATTGTTCGGGAAGAGGGGAAAGGGGTTCGGTTGGAGGGCTTGGTGGGCGAATGATTAAAGGAAAAGGGTCCAAGGGTAAACTAGTTTGCTTCTACAGTGAACTGTCTTGGATGATTTCCTTTCCTTTATCATTGCGGCGCTGCTTCTTTGGTTTTGATTGTTGTGGCGCATTCAGATCAATGAGGGGCCTTTTTGTTGGAAGCTCGGGGCAATGCGGTGAATCCTTGAGAAGAATTCTCAAGATCTTTATTTGGATGATGTCGTGAACTTTTGGCATGGGCTCTTCGTCAATGCCTTTGCCCACAGAAGGCACAGGCTCGAAATTGTCCATAGGAAGAAGTATTGACCTCTCGCACGGCCAACAAAACCTCAAATCTGCTTCGCAATGAGCTGGCCTACATTGATCGGAATGCTGCGCGCTATGCAGTATGCGGCCGTAACTCGATCCCTCGAAATTTTTTTGTCATGCATTGTTGGGATGAGTCGCCGTTTCACCAAATATACCCAAAGTCGTGCTTCTGGGAGCAGCCTGTTGGAGGCGAGGGTTCTTTTGCCTTTTAATGACACCGAGCACTTGGTGTTTTGTTGCATTAATACCTTGAGCGCATCCTCCATATGATCTTCTTCAGGATCATCAATCAACTTGTTACCCGATGCTTCTGGGATGTTCTTCAACTTATAGAGTTCATTGATGTCCCTTGCGTTGTACGACTCTACCCTCCCTTC
This sequence comes from Benincasa hispida, assembly GCF_009727055.1. Lineage (NCBI taxonomy): Eukaryota > Viridiplantae > Streptophyta > Magnoliopsida > Cucurbitales > Cucurbitaceae > Benincasa > Benincasa hispida. Next base: position 56,552,188 of record NC_052357.1, read on the forward strand.
AATGATCACCGCATCTTCGGTGTCATGGAGCTGGCCGTGATAGAAGACCCTCATTACTGCAGGAATAACGATGGATGGACATTGGCAGAAAGTTTCCCACCCATGTTCCACCACAACACTCGTGATGAGATTCGGTAGTGGCGTCGACGCAGGGAAGAAGCCCATTTCCATCATCAGATCATCATTTTCTTTCTTTGTTGTTGGGCGCCTCCTGGTCTTTGCAAGCTCGTTGCTCTCAACTTTAGCTTTGCCCTTTTCTTGAGTAGACGCAAGGTGGGATTTTTGTTTTTGTTTGTATTCCCTTACCTTGCGTTGCTCTTCTTTTTCCCTTTTCCTCCACTTCTTTTCTCTTTCTTTCTCTGACACATTGCACATTTGCTTTGCGGCGTCTTTCCTTCTCCTTCTTCTTCTTCTTTTCTACTTCTTCTTCTTCTTTCATTTCTCTTTCAAATTGCTCCGAGGCAAGCAAAATGTGTTGCTCATCCTCAAGCCTTCTTCTTTCTTCTTCCTCCACTCTTACGTTGTCATGGGGGACCTCCTCATCGTGAATTTTTCTGGCCAAATCGCCTGCTGCGATGATTTGGCGCGCACGTGACATCTTTTCTTGCTTCTCCTTTAATTCTCTTTTTCTTTTCTCCTCCTACTCTGCTATTCGTTGAAAGAATAATGGGTCACTTGTGGACCCTTGCAATGCATTCTCCTTGCGATGTCGCATAAGAGGGGTGATGTCAGGGTCTTCTCTGTCTTCAGAAGCAACCAATCTGGTATGTGGTGATCAAACTTATGGTTGCATTGATGCTCTAACTTGCATTGACATCCCCTCTTCCACCAAGGTGGTTGATTCTCCGTCAAAATCTAGACTTTCCACCCTCTTCCTTTTCTTCTCCTTCTTCGGGTGCTTCTCTTTTCGCCTGCGTTGTTTCCTTTCACTCCGCTTCTTTTCTTTCTTCTCCTTCTTCAACCGGGCGGCTTCATCTCCTTCCACCTGTTTTTCTTTACTTTTTCTTTTCTCCTTCTTTTCGGTCGTCCCTGCTGCTTCTTCACCTCTATAACCTCCAAAAAGGCCTTGATGGGTCCCTCATTGGAGTCTATTGGAAGAGTCACCTTAGGATCCGCAACGGCCAGGGCCATTCTCCTCGAAGCTTCTGCCAACTCCTCCCCTGATGGTAGGTGCTGGTTCACTACTCCTGCCTCTAGTAACCCCCCCCCTCTCTTTCTAAATTGCTTAAAATAATCCCAAATACCTCCTTGTCGTCCCTTCGCTTTAGTTCACTTTCAATCGAAGGTACTGGGAGTGCCACCTCAGGTCTAGTGGCAGGGGCACTCTCCGTGCTCGACCCCTTTCGATTGGTGGGTGGTTTTTCGGCTACAGAGGTTTTTTGTTGGGGTTTTTCGGCGATTCTTGGGGAAGGCTTAGGCTGGGCGGCAAGGTGGCGGATAGCAGCAAGGAAAGCCACCTTCCGTGCGATGACGGGGGCTTGGGAAGGTGACGATGGTTGGGAAGAAGAGTGTGATGACTGTCCGGCCATTTTTCAGTGAAGTGAAAGAAGTTGGAAAAAATTTTGGTCTTAGGAAGAAAATCGGAAAGGGATGGGTATGCAGAGAGAATTACTTAGGGTTTTTCTTTCGCAAGAGATGAAAATGCGCTCCTCAGTTGAAATAGGTGTGATTTATAGGTTGAGCCTTGATGGTCCCAACGCAATCGCTTTGTGGCAGGCTTCAGTATTCCGAAAAGCCTGCTGTTGCGCCCCTCCCATTATGATTTAGCAGAAAGGACGTCCTTTCGTCTGCTAAGTCATAATTTCCTCGGAAGCTGAAGCGATTCGACTCCCCTCTCCGCGATGATTTTATCATTTTTTTTAATCAAACAGGTGCAATGTTAAGTATTTAATGAATGCATCCGTTACCACAAATGCATATTTATGGAGGATGGCACATTAGCGTAACACACCCCTCAACGTAACGCATGTCTGGAGGACGGGTGCACGGTATTTCTACCAGTGCAACATTACCATCGACATAGTGCGTTTTTGTTAAGGACGACCGTAGTGTACATACGGTCGCAATTCATCCGTCAACGCAATGCATTTGCGGAAGACAATTGCAAAATGTATCTATTAAAGCCAGATACACCCGTCATCACAATGCATACCGGATGTTATTTTATGGTATCATCAACATCGCAACGGTTATCCCAAAACAAAATTGATAAGACATTGTGGTGTTCATTTTTTTTAACATTCATTGACAGAAATTAAAGATCAACACAAACTAAGGCTAGAATGGAAATAAATTTAACTAGACATGAAATTAACGTGAACTTGAATTGAAGTAGAAGTAAATTCAAGTAAGCAGTAAAACTAATTTAAGAAAGCAATAACAATGCAATAAAGAAAGCGGTAAAGAAAGCGATAAAGAAAGTGATAAAGATAGTGAAAGGGATGCTGACTGG
>NC_052357.1:56555961-56557723 GCF_009727055.1 Benincasa hispida
GCCTGTCTATAGGCTAACACATTGCTTGTCTATGAGTAAAGTCAGCAACAATCAACTGTCCAGGAGGGTAAGTGGTTGGACGCATTAAGCAATGTATGCATTATTCACTAGGGATAGTAACAACCTTGCGTCAACCAAGTTCATGCGATTGTCTTGTAGTATGTATGTTTCATTCATCCATTAGGGATACTCGAGAGGGTAGTCTAAGGACAAGATCTAGCCTTGGAAAGGTCAGGTTAGAATCTAAGCTTGGGAGAGTCAGATTAGAATGCATAATACAAGAGATAGGAGCTTAGAAATAAGCATTGTTTGCTATTAACCTATCGCATGCATCCTAGAGATAGGATACAATTGAGTGCGGTCACCTTGCGTTTATGCATTTTGCATCATCGCATAAGACAAGAGTAAAGACTTAGGAATGAACTCTATGGACATTTTTTATTCAACACATGCGTCCAAGCACCAAATTTGCATTGGAAAATGATTTGTTGTGTATGAGTGTAGCATGATTGCATTGGCTTGCATTGACTAGGGTTGCCCTTGCAGTCACTCTTAAGGGTTGCAATGAAATCATCTCCGTATTTTATCTAGTTTTTCATATATTTATTTCATGTCAAGGTTTTTCGTATCTCTACCTTTCATGTATATTCTCATTGCGTTGTCTGTTAGATAGAAGTAGGAGTAGGATTAACTTAGCAACATCCCTCCATTCTTTTATTTAAATCGCCATATGCACATCACCGCAAAAATATAGTTACAAGTCCCTGTGTTCGACCTCGGATTACCTGAGAAACTTGCGTTCGCGTTATACTTGGCGTGAGCGCAAGAAATCTTGTGGCAGGACGCATGGTCATCGCATACATTCATAAACGCATTATCAGTCCAACGCATAACCATCGACGCATGACTATCAACGCATATCTTAGGAACATGCATCGCATATCACGTCCACGGGATGTTTGGTTTTCAAGTAAAATTGACTTCCAATTTCCCGCCATCACTTGCCTGCACAATGTCGCTACTGACATTGTTCCTTCCCATGAGATCCGGGGGCTTCTGAATTGCTGGGCAGCATTCCTGGTGTTCTATTTCGAAGCTTCGGCTTGCCAGTTGCCCACTTGGACCTTTAATTCTTATGGAAGATGCTTGTGTTGCAAAACTACAATCATTTTTCTCTATTTTACTTTAGCAGAGCTTCCAAGGATGATGATGGTAGAGGTGTTGGATGAGGAAGGTTGGTTTTGCGATGCTTTTGTGGTGATCTTGATTCAGACTTTAATGAAAGTCGGAGGGTTTTCCATCTTGAATTTTTCGTTTTGGATTCCTATGACCTCTAGTCCGTTGTACTTCCAATTGAAGTTGGATGGTTTTCGCCAACTAGGTTATAAATGTTGTTGTACAGGTTTTCTGAATGGAGTCACTGCTTGTGGGTTGATGGCACATTTCCTGCTGAATGAACCGTCTGCATTGTTGCACAGCTTATCGCTGCATTTATGCTAAGCTTTTGGCTTTTTACGTACCCCTGAGAGAGGGTCCTGATTAATATAGCCATCGTTTGGAGAAGAGGGTCTTGGCTGGCATTTGTGCGCCAATGTTGTCATTGTATCAGCTGTAAATGGCATTTTTCCTGCTTTTCTCGTTTCCGGGCTCTTCCGTACCTATGTCTACCTAGTCGTCTGTGTTTCGGAAATGCGATCAAGATGACTTGCTTTAGTGTACGTTTTGTCCATGAACACATCCTATATGCGGAGGCATCAGCAAC